>NC_059428.1:5556571-5654648 GCF_021028975.2 Sphaerodactylus townsendi | reverse complement strand
CTGGAGTTTCATGAATGGGCCATGTTTGGGCCCCAGTTTGGAAGGAGAAGAAAGGCAGGGTCACACAATTCCACGCTGTGTTTAAATATATAACATCTGTCTCGTGTCTGTGTGTGTCTTATAAAGTAGCTGGAAGAAGAAGAAGAAGAAGAAGAAGAAGAAGAAGAAGAAGAAGAAGAAGAAGAAGAAGAAGAAGGAGGAGGAGGAGGAGGAGGAGGAGGAGGAGGAGGAGGAGGAGAGGGAGAGGGAGAGGGAGAGGGAGAGGGAGAGGGAGAGGGAGAGGGAGAGGGAGAGGGAGAGGGAGAGGGAGAAGGAGAAGAAGGAGAGTTTGAGTTTGAGTTCATATGTCACATTTCAAACCTAATAAAAGCAATTATTAATTCAAAACAAAAATGATTCCTAATAGGACTGACCAAAAGGCCTTCCTCCCCCGCCCGAGTTTCCCAGAGGCTGTGAGTGCCCGTCACTCAACTCATCTGCCAGGTGAGTGTCATAACATCTCTGCTCTTCTCTGGACTGTCGACCCCGCACCGCGCCAACACCTTCAGCAATGTGGATTTATCTCTGAGACAGCGGCAGCACACCTACTGTGTGAAGAGCCTCCTAAGTGGGTGAGAAGACTCCCAGAGCATTCTCGAAATTGTGCAGTGTTTGGGGAGGCCAGAAGGGCCTGTTACATTCCTCTGATTTGAACTCCTGCATAGCACGGAGGCAAGGGAGTCTCACAGGGGCCTTCTTGGGTTGGACGCCTCTTGAATTCTTGGCAAGATTTTGAGCCTTTCTGACTGATTCCCTTCCACAGCTCCTTGATGGATACAGAGTTTCACAGGAAACTTTTGAGATAGACTACTGGTCCTTCAGGCTGCTAACTTCCAGGTGAGTCCACCGTAACCATCAGCAGGTAGGTGCACCAACAGGTTATACTAATTCTACACATCACAGGTAACTAGAGGCTCTCTTGAACCCAATATATTTAACATTTTTTTCTTATATAATTTCTAATAATAATCTTCCCCCCCCCCTTTTAGATAAAGCCACACATCTGGGAACCATCCAGAAGACTGTAATTCTTTTTACTCAATACATTTCAACAAATAAATGCTCCTGTTTCCTGATTTTTTTAAACATATAATACATAGAACTCAAATATTCAAACTTTCATAGCAAAAATCCAGACTTTGTAGCTATGCATCAGTGCATAGCTGATCAGTGCATATAGACATACATTTTCTTAGGCATTACAGCATTATTAGTTTGAAAGTGGATTTTGCTATCCCGACAGCTGCAAAGTGAAGAAGAGAAGAAGAAGAGTTTGGATTTACATCCCCCCTTTCTCTCCTGCAGGAGACTCAAAGGGACTTACAATCTCCTTGCCCTTCCCCCCTCACAACAAACACCCTGTGAGGTGGGTGGGGCTGAGAGAGCTCCGAGAAGCTGTGAATAGCCCAAGGTCACCCAGCTGGCGTGTGTGGGAGTGCGCAGGCTAATCTGAATTCCCCAGATAAGCCTCCACAGCTCAAGCAGCAGAGCAGGGAATCAAACCCGGTTCCTCCAGATTAGATACATGAGCTCTTAACCTCCTACGCCACTGCTGCTCACATTGAAAGTGGATTTAAAGTGCATTATTCTGCATGTGCAGAAGGGGCCTAAGTATATTAATAAGTGTTATCTCTTGGTGGGATGTTCCTCTTTTTGTCTGTACCTGGGAGCTGCCTTCTGACCCCTCCTCCTTTTCACTCAGTAGCCATTGTTCTTTGTCTCTCTTTCTGCACGTTGCTGCATGGAGTCAGAAGCTTCTACAGGTCTCTCCTGTAGAAGCAAATATTTCATACTTGTGCTCCCATGACACCAGATGAGCTGGTCACTTGTATAGGGAAATGTATTCTTTAGATTAGAATTTCGATCTTTATTTCAACAGCAACAAGGATGTGAACAGGATCTACTTGAATACGTGCAACTTTTACCTTTTGCAATTTACTTCTCGGGAGGACTCATTTTATGGCACTCAATGGCCCCTTCCGCACCTGCAGAATAATGCACTTTCTTTTCTTTTTTAAAATTATTTTATTTTATTAAAGATTCGAATCATATTTGTACAGTAAAAATAAGATTTACAATTGTCTCACTGTATCTTTTCCGAAAGGTTTGCCAGGACTCTACATTCACAAAGTCCAATTATACGAATCTGGAGCGTTTCCTCAATTACATAATATCGCCCGTTATATTAAAAATAAATAGTCCGTCAAATTCGTGAGACATAAAAAAGTTATCGTACATATGAAACTATAAGAGGGAAATTAAGCATATGTAGGTGGAGAAGAAGAGAAAGGAGAAGCATGAGCTAACAAAGAAGATCAGAAGAAGATAAGAGAGAAAAGAGAGGATCAATAACAGAGAAAGAAGATAAAAGAGAAGAAAAGAGAAAAAAGAGTTTGCACTTTCAATCCACTTTCACAATCGTTTGCAAGTGGTTTTTGCTATTCAGCATGGTAAAATCCAGCTGCAAAGTGCACTGAAAGTGGATTAAAAGTGCATTATTCTGCATGTGCGGAAGGGGCCAATAACACGTTTCCACGACTGGGCAAACTCTGCTATGTTAACCAAATATACCCAACAATGTCCAGGCCCTAGCTGGAGGCTGGCAACTACATCCCTCCTTCCATCAGTGGAAAGCAGAGTCTTTACATCCAAGCTCACGGACATACAAATTTATTTTTTGTGGTTCAACAGGTTGTTCATTTTAATATTTGAGCTAAATGTCATTTTTTTTTTAAAAAAAAGGTGGGTAGCCATATTGGTCTGCAGTAGAAAAGCAAGATTTGGGTCTAGTAGCACCTTAAAGACCAACAAAATTTCCCAGGTTTAAGCTTTCAAGAGTCAAAAGAAGCTGACGAAGGGAGTTTTGACTCTCGAAAGCTGATAATCTTGTTGGTCTTTAAGCTACAACTGGGCTCAACTCTGGGACAAATTTTGCAAGCTTTAAATGGCAGGCAGTTTCCCAAAACTCTCATTCTTTGCAACAGGAATGTTTTGCCACCATGTATTTGACGGGCCATTTCTGCACGGCACAATCATACCTGGTTACCACCAGTTTCTTACAATCTGGGTCTGTTTTATCCAGGTTTCTCCCTTCGCACGGCTGCCCGTTTTGTGAAGGAATCCAGTGAAGACCAGGAATAAATATTCCAGTTTGTTTCGCACGAGCCCAGGACTTCTGAATTTACATTGCAAGCGTATCTGAGCATGCCCGGTGTCCCATGTTCTGATTGGCTGTTGTTTTTGAGTGGCAGCTTGAATGAACATCAGGCGGGGAGATCAGGTGGCTGGGCGGGAAAAATAAACCGGTTCTGCTCCCGTGGTGTTTGCATGGTAGTGGACTCACCCCAGCATTTTGGAAAAGAATCACCAATTTGGTGATTTTTGAATACCCCGGGACGAGGGAAATACTATGGGGCAAACCCCTTGAGGACCAGAGACCATGCGAAATTCTTGTACGGAACGGGGTATTTCTCCTGCTCAACCCGGGATATTTGGACCGTGCAGAAACAGCCTTTAACTCAGGCTAATATTTTTCCAACTGCCTTGGAATTTTTTGGCTAGGAGAGGTGGATTCAATTGTTTTAAGGAAATCAATGAGACAATTTGCTTTTGCAGAGGCGGTGGTGTTGCGAGCGGCAGCAGCCGGCGCTCTTTCTCAAGAGCAGAACGGAAGGGAAACAGCCGGCTTTGGGAACTGGGGAAGCGACCCGTATTGACGTAAGGAAATGAGCATTTCTCCTTCCAAGATGAGGACATCTCCAGTGAAAAGAGGACCAGCAGGAAGCAGGCATGAACAGATGCCTGGGGTAACGCTGGCCGATGCGGATGAGTGTCAGAAATGACCCATTGATAAATGAGGTGCTGATGGGCAAGTTTGCCTGATGTGGGTGACGTGAGAAGGTGCCTTAAAAGAGGAGATTGTGTAGTGCTGGGGCAGCTAGCCATAGCCGGATGGACATTTTTACGATTATCTCAGTCAGCACGTCGCTTCCTTCCAAACAGGATCCACCTTGCCACCTACAAGCATGGAGTTATCTACTGTAGGTTGGCAGCCGCAAGACTACTACAATGTACTCTACTTAGGGCTGCCCTTGAAGACTGTTTAGAAGCTGCAGCTAGTTCAGAACTCTGTGGCTACACTGCTGGTCAGGGGCCAACTATCAGGGGAAAGTGACCACAATACTACAGTAATTACACTGGCTACAGATCCACGACAAGGTTTGGGTTTTGATCTTTCAAGCCCTAAAGGGCTTGAAGAAGAAGAAGAAGAGTTTGGATTTATATCCCCCCTTTCTCTCCTGCAGGAGACTCAAAGGGGCTGACAATCTCCTTGCCCTTCCCCCCTCACAACAAACACCCTGTGAGGTAGGTGGGGCTGAGAGAGACCCTATAGCTGTGACTAGCCCAAGGTCACCCAGCTGGCGTGTGTGGGAGTGCACAGGCTAATCTGAATTCCCCAGATAAGCCTCCACAGCTCAGGCGGCAGAGCTGGGAATCAAACCCGGTTCCTCCAGATTAGATACACGAGCTCTTAACCTCCTACGCCACTGCTGCTTGAGAATGGAGTACTTGAAGGAATGTCTTCTCACATACTTTGCTGCCCAGAAATTAAGATCATAGAGATAAACTCTCCCATCAATCAAATAAACCTTTGGTCCCAAATCATAGAGACAGGGGGAAATTGCTAGAGTGTCAATATGGAGGGAATTTTCTGTTTCTTTCTCTTGCTCCTCAGTCTCTCAAGGGCAGGGATTGGGCTGAGGGTAGAGGCTTACCCGAGCCAGGCTAGTAAATGACAGGCCCGGTACTCCCTCACCTGAAAGTTCCCTGCATGTAGTAAAGTAGGAACACAGGGACGGAGTCACACTAAGCGACCCTCTCTGGTTTTCTACTGGTGGGAAGTTTTTAATCTGGTGGGGTGATTAAAATAATGACCCTGTATAATGGATTCAATAATGAAAATAATGACCCTGTATAATGGATTCCATAAGGTTTTAACTCTGGATTCTAGCCATAATCCCTGAACATCAGGTTTCCCAATTCAAATATTCAGGCTCCGGCTTGAAACATCTCACAAAGTATGTGAGATTTCATTTGGGCTCCCATAAAACGAAACCAAACCCTTTATTTTGACGAACGGAGGTGGTGGGGTCGGGGGAGAGGCTATCCCGGAATCCTTCCCTCCTGCTTCAGTTCTCAAGCAGGGAAACGACGTTTTGCGAAAACGTTTGAAAGACGATGAGAAGAAATCCGCCGCCAATGAAGCCAGGGGTCCGGCGATAGCCCCGGCCGATCCTGGCCCACATCATAAAATGCCGCGGAGTGGCTGTTTAAGCGATTTGCCTTCCTCAGCCCCAGGCCGAGGTCGCATTTCAACGATGTGTGAAACGATTCGGGCCCCGTTTCATGTAATTTGTTTCAGGTTGTTAAGCGTGTGGCTTGGAGTGTCTTTGGACTGCAGGTTCCATGTGGGGCGTTTTGGTCCCTTCGAGGAAGAACGAATCTGAGCTGCGGAGGAGAAACAGCTAGAAAATGATTGAATTCTAGAAGGCTGAATTGGGAACTCCTGTGGTGCAGGCTTGGGGAATTGTGAATGGTTGTAGATGACAGCGTCCAGGTGGGACTTGGTGGTCCCCTGGAATTACAGTTCAACTCCAGACTACAGAGACCAGCTTCTCTAGAGAAAGTACATGCTTTGGAGGATGGACTCTATGGCATTTTACGCCACTGAAGAAGAAGAAGAAGAAGAAGAAGAAGAAGAAGAAGAAGAAGAAGAAGAAGAAGAAGAAGAAGAAGAAGAAGAAGAAGAAGAAGAAGAAGAAGAAAAAGAAGAAAAAGAAGAAAAAGAAGAAAAAGAGGAGGAGGAGGAGGAGGAGTTTGGATTTATATCCCCCCTTTCTCTCCTGCAAGAGACTCAAAGGGGCTTACAATCTCCTTGCCCTTCCCCCCTCACAACAAACACCCTGTGAGGTGGGTGGGGCTGAGAGAGCTCCGAGAAGCTGTGACTAGCCCAAGGTCACCCAGCTGGCGTGTGTGGGAGTGTACAGGCTAATCTGAATTCCCCAGATAAGCCTCCACAGCTCAGGCGGCAGAGCTGGGAATCAAACCCGGTTCCTCCAGATTAGATACACGAGCTCTTAACCTCCTACACCACTGCTGCTCCTGAGGCCTCCATCCTCCCAAAGCTCCACCCTCATATATCCGGAAGCTTCCAAACCTGGATCTGGCTACCCCCACTAGTGGCCAGGGGGGGTCTAGCAACTTCAGATAGCCAGCGTGCTGTAGTGGCTAAGAGCAGGTGGATTCTAATCTGGGGAACCAGATTTGATTCCCCACTCCTCCACCTGAGTGGCAGAGGCTTATCTGGTGAACCAGATGTGTTTCCACACTCCTACATTCCTGCTGGGTGACCTGGGCTAGTCACAGTTTTCTCAGAACTCTCTCAGCCCCACCTGCCTCACCAGATGTCTGTTGTGGGGAGAGGAAGGGAAAGGAGTTTGTAAGCCACCTTGAGTCTCCTTACAGGAGAGAAAGGTGGGGTTTAAATCCAAACACCTCCACCTCCTCCTCCTCCTCCTTCTCTTCCTCTTCCTCTCCTCCTCCTCCTCCTCCTTCCTTCCTCCTCTCCTTCTTCTTCTTCTTCTTCTTCCAACTACTTCATAAGACACACACCCACACGAGACAGATGTTATATATTTAAACACAGAGTGGAATTCTTCTCCTCCTCCTCCTCCTCCTCTTCTTCTTCTTCTTCTTCTTCCTCCTCTTCCTCTTCTTCTCCCTCTTCTTCTTCTCCTTCTTCTCCCTCTTCTTCTTCTTCTTCCTCCTCTTCTTCTTCTCCTCTTCTTTTCCCTCTTCCTCTTCCTCTTCCTCTCCTTCTCCCTCTTCCTCTTCTTCTTCTCTTCTTCTCCCTCTCCCTCTCCCTCTCCCTCTCCCTCTCCCTCCTCCTCCTCCTCTTCTTCTTCTTCTCCCTCTCCCTCTCCCTCCTTCTCCTCTTCTTCCTCTCCCTCTCCCTCTCCCTCTCCTTCTCCTTCTTCTATTTAATAGCGTTGAGGAGAAAGCAGAGGCGTAGCAAGGGGGGAAAGTGCCCGGTACACTGGTGCGTCCTCCACCCGTCCCACCCCGGAATGCCCCTGTCACGCCCTCACCACGCCCCCACCACACCCCCACCACGCCCCCACCATGACCTTGCCACACCCCCACAGGGGCGCCCCCTGGTACATCTCCCCGCCCCCTTGGAGCTACACCTCTGGGAGAAAGACATTTCCTTCCCTATCTCATAACATCAGAATTTGGGGGTCAGCAAATGGAATTAATAGACTGGCTGTTGTGGGTTTTCCAAGCTGTGTAGCCGTGGGCTGGTAGTTTTCGCTCCTAGCATTTTGCCCACATCTACTGCTGGCATCTTCAAAGGCAGGTCGTGGTAAGACATATTTCTCTAGGTGACCCAGTGTTTCTCTCGCTGTGTTTCTCTGGCTGTGCCACAGAGAGAAACACATCTCGCCATGACCTGCCTCTGAAGATGCCAACCACAGGTGTGGGCAAAACGTTTGGACCAAAAGTTACCAGACACAGATGGCGCTGCTGAGGATTTTTAAAAAAAGTTTGTTTTGTTTTAATTTAGTCAGTCTGCCATCTTTAGCCCAGCTCTTTTCTCACTTGGCTTGGACTTCGCTGAAGGCACATTTCACGGCTGACTTTGAACCCAACGTTCCTTGATGGCATGCCAACCTCCAGGCTGGGCCTGGAAATATCTGGGAATTTTCAGATGATCCCCAGATTACTGAGGACAATGCCCCTTAAAAATGGCTGCTTTTATGCACTCTGCCCTCCCTATGCTATGCTGCCAACTTCTCCAGGAGTTCCCCAATACATTGCGTGCAGATGGTGAGATCCTTCTCCGGCAAATGAAAACACTACAACGACAGGCTTGGAAAATGGATTGGGCCGCAGCCCAATTTATTAATATATAATACATAACTATTTACATAGGAAGCTGGGCAGCAAACGGGTTGTAACAACAAGCGATCGCCAATCTCAATCAGCCAGTCTGCAGGAAGCGGGAGCCCCAGGGGCTTAACCCTCCTGCTGCTGCTGAGGAGGAGGGGAACCGGGTTAAGCCTACCGGCCGCCTACCAACCCGCCTATCCTCTGCTTGCTTGGGTGTCGGGTAATCGCTAAGCTTCACCGGCCACCTACCGCCCCAACCCAACCCCACTCCATAAGTGTCGGGCACCGGCTAAGTTTCACCGGGTTTGCCTACTGGCCCGCTTTCACACCCCCCGGCCCTTCCGCAGGGCACATGCTACGGGAGAACCGGGCTACTGGCTCGGCTTCTCCCCAGATGTTGCGTAATTCTGCCAACCCACCAAGCTGCGACGATGGCAAGCAAACCAACAAACCGCGCATTATAGGGAGGGTGGGTGGTGGCCACTACCAGTTCGAAGCCCCGCCGCCAAAAAGGACGAGCATCTCTGGGTGTGGCTCCCTTTTATACCTTGCGGCTCCTCCCGCCTTTTAAGGCTTGGAGCCAATCATTGCAACCCTCCTGCAGCATGCTAGCAAGCATTGCTTTGCAAGCAACCCCCTTTTGCCTCCTTTGCTCACCACAGCCGCAATGGCTGCCCCCAGTGATTCGGTTGCTGCTATTAATTGACAACAGTATTTCCTTGGTGTTAGTCTGACCCTCACGGCACACCGACTGCCGTCTGGATTCTTTGTGCCATACCTGTCTCAAATATGCCCCTAATCATCCTGGAGTTATTTATTGACTAAAGTCAGTTCAAAATTAGAATACGTTTATCTCTGTGGAAGCCTGGCGTGCTTTCTGCTAATCTTCTTCTTGAACGTCTCAAATGCCACTTATTGGCAGCGGGAGAAAGGCCACTCTGACTTTTCCCTCAGGGAAAAAAACATTTCCTCTCTTGTTCCCTCGTCCTTGCTGACCTCTGTGCTATTTCTTTCCTTTTCCTTTTTTCCTTTCTTTCTCGGACCGCCAGGTAATTATTACAAACTTCAAACAATTAGTTTCACTTCGCCTGTTTCAATCACGATCACGTTCAAAGCCTTGAAGTCCACCTAGATAGATTACTTCAAAGGGCCCGTTGAGGCCACACGAAAGAGTTCCCCGCCTTGGGGCTGTGGCGTTTCAAGTTCGTTTTGTTGCTCGCAGGTCGTGTTTTCCTTCAAGGTAGAGGCTGCCTCCCTTTGATGCTTTGCCAGCCACGAGGGCTACATTTCAGGAAGGCATTAGCCCGGGAGCAGGCTCTAGTCAAAATGGCTAACCATTTTGAGGAGCCTTTTGTAAACATTGAAGGGCCCTGCTGGTGTTCAAGCTGAAAGACCTCAAGGTCTGAGGCCTATGTGAATATGTCTTAGGAGGAAGAGGAGGAGGAGGAGGAAGAAGAAGAGGAAGAAGAGGAAGAAGAAGAAGAGGAGGAGGAGGAAGAAGAAGAATAAGAAGAGGAAGAAGAAGAAGAGGAGGAGGAAGAAGAAGAGGAGGAAGAAGAAGAAGAGGAAGAAGAAGAGGAGGAAGAAGAAAAGAAGAAGGAGGAGGAGGAAGAAGAGGAAGAGGAGGAAGAAGAGGAGGAGGAGGAGGAAGAAGAAGAAGAGGAGGAGGAGGAAGAGGAAGAAGAGGAAGAGGAAGAGGAGGAAGAAGAAGAGGAGGAAGAAGAGGAAGAAGAAGAAGAGGAGGAGGAAGAGGAGGAGGAGGAGGAAGAAGAGGAGGAAGAGGAGGAAGGAGAAGAAGAAGAAGAAGAAGAAGAAGAAGAAGAAGAAGAGGAAGAAGAAGAGGAAGAAGAAGAGGAGGAGGAGGAGGAAGAAGAAGAGGGGGAAGAAGAAGAGGAGGAGGAAGAGGGAGGAGGAGAAGGGAGGTAAAGGAGCTTGTAAGCCACCTTGAGTATCCTTACAGGAAAGAAAGGTGGGGAATAAATCCAAATCCAAACAAGTCAGTTTACAAATGATTAAAATGATTCACAATAATGAGATATAAGTTACAATGAGAAAACAGACATCAAAGCCCCCCAAAACACGCCGTCATGCAATAAGCCGTTCTGGGCAGTGTTAGCGTTCCCCATAAAGGGTTGTCTGTCTCGGTCCTAATTCTGTCTGTGATCAAGCCAATAAATCTCGCCTTTCCCTTAATCTAGACAAAACCAAAAAAGATGTTAGTAGTGTTATATATTCCTCTGCCACAGAACTCAACATGCCGGACCTTCATGTTCTTGTAGAACACTCCACCTGGGTCCAATTGCCTACCTAGCCCTGGACTGCAAGTATGGATGATAGTTGTCCAATGAACTATCAATGTTCTTGTATCAAAGTACCATGTTCAATAAAACACAAAACAAAGGCTTTTGGCAAAGGCAGTATGTAAAAATAAATGATGATTCTCATATCGATTTGGGACTACATTCTAATGTGGAAGTATACACATTTTTCCACCACTTCACCTCCACTGACCATACTAACATCTTTTTCTGAGACAGACTATAGTGCAGGGGTCTTCAAACTATGGCCCTCCTGATGTTCAGGAACTACAATTCCCATCAACCCTGCTACTTGGCCATGCTGACAGAGGCTGATGGGAATTGTAGTTCCTGAACATCTGGAGGACCATAGTTTGAAGACCTCTGCTATAGTGGTTCTGAAAGTTAAGGACTGTTAAAATAAGACCCAGTGAGAAAAGTGAGATGTTTTATCAATAGTGACGTTAAAAATTTAATTTCATTTAAATGTTTAATGACCAAGAGCTGAAAGTTTAGGGTTTAAGGGTGAATATTCTGTGCAGAAGAAACTGGAAGTCTCTATGAAATAAATAGATTATAACTTGGTCATTTTTTATTTTTAAGTCTGTTTTGGATTTTGACTTTAAAATACAAATTGTTCCAAAAAGGCCATCCAGCGGTGGGGTATGAAGGGCAGGGGCTTTAAGGTTCCCTCTTTGAGAAATAGCCTTTCCCGCTTCCTTTAATCAGGTATAAATCATTAGAAAGAGAGCGAATGAATGTTATCGGGAACAAGAATCCGTGCCTCAGAACTCTGTTTTATATAGTAGCTCCTTTCTACCAGGCTTCGGATTAAATTTCTGGCGGTGCTCAGATCTCATCCTTTAATTAAAAGCAAATGTGTCTGTGGGGAAAACAGCCTGGCGAACGTGAACCTCGGGGATTGGGCCAAGGTTGGGAGGAAGAAAAGCAGATTCAGCTCTAGCTATCTCGATATCTGGGCATCCTTATTTATTCGCTCCATCTCTACCCTGCCTTTCTTCCCCAATGGGCACCCAAAGTCATTTGTATCTTTCCTCTCTCCTCTATTATCCTCACAACAAACCCTGGCATTTTCCAGATGGACAAAATATTCCGGGGGGAAACGGGGATCATATGTACCAGGATGTTTTGATCTCGATTTCTCCCTCCTCATGGCAGCCCATCAGTTCGGGCTAGGAGGAAGAACTTGCATAGCCCCCAGTTTCATTTCGTTTTCGTTTTCTGCGCCGACGTTGCCACGCGTGCGCGAACTGTCCCGTTTTTCGTGCCTCGTGCTTGCAGGCGGCGAGGCACAAAAAATAAACCAGTCCGTCTCCTCCAGTGTTTGCATGGGAGATGGAGTTTTTTTAAAAAAAGAACCGCCAATTTTGTTGTTTTTTGAAAGGTGCGGGATAAAGGAAATATCGCTGGGCGTGCCCGAGTTAGACCCGGAAGCCATGCGGAAGTCATGGCTGAACCAGGATGTTTCATCTCCTTATCCCAGGATATATTGCCCAGGGGGAAACGCCCCTGTGAGGTAGGTTAGGCTACGAATGCGTGAGTGGTCCAAGGTCCTACCCCAATTGAATTAATAAGAGGGTGGAACCAGCTGGAGTTTGGCAAGTTGATGAATGCACAGGAGCAATCCGAGTCATTGGGTCGTTTGGCACCCAGTCCCCATTGTGCCACCCAAAAGAAGTCACTGGGGACGGGGGACACTGAGTCAGAAAACCAGCCTCACTGAAAGCTCCCCAAATCTACATGTAGGCAGAAAAAAATGAGACACACAGGTACAGGGTGGGTGACACCTGGTTTGACAGCAGCACAGGTGAAAGGGATCTGGGAGTCTTGGTAGACCGCAAACTGAACATGAGTCAGCAGTGTGATATGGCAGCCAAGAAAGCCAATGCAATTCTAGGATGCACCAATAAGAGTATAGTGTCTAGGGGGTTTTCCCCACTACAGAAGGGAGCTAAGGTCGACTGGGTTCCCTTCAGTGGAGGGCGATTCCAGGCTGTCCCCACAGCAACTGAGTTGGCCCCCTGGAACCGAGCTAAGTGGGCGGGATCATCTTGGTGCCCATTTTGCTCCTCGATCGTGATTGGCGCTTGTGTTACGGCGGGAAACAGGAGCGTTCTTTTTTTTTACAGTTTACAGGTACATGCGCTTTCTGCCCGCCACGACTCTCCCGTTCTGCGCATGCCACAAAAGCGGCTCGTGATTGGTTGAACGGATGAGGTGTCGTTTCGATGCTTCCCCACTTTGAAGCTTCGAAGCGGTTTCGACCTTGTTCCAGCAGAAAAGTGTAGTTCATAACTGCGACAAGGATGTCGCAGTTCTGAGGGGGGGGGGGAACTGAGACAAAACAATGTTGAGCTCAGTGGCCGTGGGGATTCACTGAGGCGAACCTAGGTAGAAACTAGTAGAACTCTGTCAGTGGGGAAAGCCCCTAGATCGAGGGGAGTAATTGTACCACTCTACTGTGCATTGGTCAGATCTTACCTAGAGTACTGTGCTCAGTTCTAGGCACCACAATTTAAAAAAGATATTAACAAGCTGGAATGGGTCCAGAGGAGGGCAACCAAAATGGTAAAAGGTCTGGAATCCATGCCCTATGAACAGAGGCTTAGGGAGCTCGGGATGTTTAGTCTGGAGAAGTGAAAGTTAATGGGGGACATGATAGCTATGTTTAAATATTTGAAGGGATGTCATGTCGTAGAGGGAGCAAGCTTGTTTTTTGCTGCCTCAGAGACTAGAACCAGGAGTAATGGATTCAAGTGCAGGAAAAGAGATTCCACCTAAACATTAGGAAGAACTTCCTGACCGTCAGGGCTGTTCGACAGTGGAATTCACTGCCTCGGAGAGTGGTGGAGTCTCCTTCTTTGGAGGTTTTTAAACAGAGGCTGATCCTATGTTTGATTGTGTGTTTCCTGCATGGCAAGGGGTTGATTGCTTTGATCGTGTGTTCCTGCATGGCAGGGGGTTGGACTGGATGGCCCTTGGGGTCTCTTCCAACTCTATGATTCTATGAAATCCTGGAAGAAACGTGGATTTTTCTCTTTTACCTTGTCGTTTGACAGTCCCCTCCCGATGCTCGTTGGCCCGTCTGAAAGAGCTGAGACAAACAGCCTTTCTGTGTGATGCGGACAGAACCCAGAAGCCTTTGAAAGGGGAGTTCAGAAGTCGCCAGCTTTCATTTTCAACAGGCGGGGAGACCACTAATGGAGACCCCTGGCTCCTGAGAAAAGGAGGGGGGTCTCGTAACACTGCTATGCAAATTCTCCCCGAAGGGCCTGACACTTAACTTTTCTTCTGGCGCCTCCCACCCACTCTGGGAGGGTTTCTTTTTTAGTAGGTGGATGAAAGGTTTGGGGTTTTTTAAAAGCCAATGGCGGTCGGGCCCACCCTGCTCTCCAACAGTAGCGCCGCTTCATCGCAGAGGGCAACATGTTTTCAAGAAGCGGCCTCAGCTGGCATCATCTTCAAATGCATTCCATTCACTTCGGCTTCCCCCTTTTTCTTTATTTGTCCCTTTAATGCTCACTTTGAGCTTGCTAAAAAAAACCACCCTCCACTCTGAACCTGGGTTTTTTTTTCAATGGCATGCATTGAAGTGTGTTTTAACGTCTCCGGCCGAAGGAACGAGGACACGCCGACAAAGCCTGGGCTTGTTTCGTCGGAAGGGACCCTTGTCTGAGTTGCGCCCAGGCGGGGCAAAAGATTAAATATGCAAAGTGAAACGGGACAGAAATGAAAGCGACGGCAGGTCACGACACCCCCTTTATTTCTCCCGTACGGGACGGTCCGGAGATCTAAGCCCCGCTTTGGGATTAGTTCACAAAGACGACAGCCGCACAGGCCCCGTGAAAGGGAAAGCTGAAAGCGTTGCTTTACAAGGTTTCCTCGAGACCCGTTCCAAAAGTGGCCAGTTTCCCATCATATGAGACGCCCCGAGTGTACCCAAGGCGGGCGGACAGAAGAATCGAGAGAAGCCTCCAAAGATAAACACATAATTACGGGTGCAAATCGTCTCCCTGGGATTTTGGCAGCAGGTAGAGCAGACAGACTGCCAACGGAAGGACTTCTAAGAAGGAGAAACAACCCGAAAAACCTTTAAGGGCAGGTTCGCACATGGGCACGGTTACTGTGGACTTGGAGACAGGCTTGGTCTCCGCTCTGAGGACAAAGAGGTGGAAGAGGCCGTCCCATTTTTATTCCCACTCCAAGGAGTTCAGGATGACACAAATCGTTTTTCCCTAGCCAGCTGGTGTAGTGGTTAAGAGCAGGTGGATTCTAATCTGGAGAACCAGGTTTGATTCCCCATTCCTCCACCTGAGTGGCAGAGGCTTATCTGGTGAACCAGATGTGTTTCCACACTCCCACAATCTTGCTGGGTGGCTTTGGGCTAGTCACAGTTCTCTTGGAACTCTCTCAGCCCCACCTACCTTGCATAAGAACATAAGAACAAGCCAGCTGGATCAGACCAGAGTCCATCTAGTCCAGCTCTCTGCTACTCGCAGTGGCCCACCAGGTGCCTTTGGGAGCTCACGTGCAGGATGTGAAAGCAAGGGCCTTCTGCGGCTGTTGCTCCCGAGCACCTGGTCTGTTAAGGCATTTGCAATCTCAGATCAAGGAGGATCAAGATTGGTAGCCATAAATAGACTTCTCCTCCATCGCAAGGTGTTTGTTGTGAGGAGGAAGGGAAAGGAGCTTGTAAGCCACCTTGAGTCTCCTCACAGGAAAGAAAGGTGGGATATAAATCCAAACTCTTCTTCTTCTAGTTATTCCATTGATAGCGGTGTCAGAAATAAAGAAATCCATTTCTGATCTTTGATTCCAAATAAAATGAAACTTTATTTTGTTTTTCTGTAGTTTAGATAGAAATAGTTGCTGTATTGGATAGAAGATAGGATTTGTTCTGTGTTTGTATATACTCTCCTTAAGGCAGAAATGCTGGTGCCCAGTCCAGCCCTGCCCCACCTTAGTATGTCTTTTCATTCACAAAACTGAGACCAGACCTGTAACAAAGAAAAACCCCAGAAGACGGACACCAGCCTGCCTTAATCTCATCACCCAGCAGATAATGGGTGTTGCACCCTTAGGTTTCGTTTCCTGATCTCATCACCCAGTGAATCCTTTGGTTTTTCCCGCCTTGGATTTGACCGCGCCTACGTCAGCGCCTCGCTTTGGATCCACCGCGAAATATAATCAATACAACCATACACCAACTATACATCTCAATTTAAAACCGCCATCGTTAGAACATCTATAATTAAATTGTCCTGGCGGTATAAAGTCCTCAGGCTTCCCAGTAACGTAAACAACGCAAAACCTATCCCATTTCCCAATTCCATAAATCTATCAATTCCTAATCCGCATAAAAGGAGGAACTGGGAAGGAAGGAACGAGGAAGAAGACGAAATGAAGAAGGGGAGCAAGAAGGGAAAGTAACTCTGGTTCATAGCAAGTTATTCCAGCCTTGAGATCTTCCACTTGATTTCACTTACCATCCTGAGACCCAGATGGCTATTTTATCACTCCTAAGATTTGAACTTTGAGATGTGGGCCTCCATTTTTGCTATTAACGACCTCAAAACAGGAGAATCTGTTTTGAAGGTCTTTTGACCTCTGTATTCAACGGATGTACTGACGTCATTGGCCAATATACAAGAGGAGAATCCTGGAAGCAAGCATACTCTCAGGATCTCAACCACGAGCAGATGAAGAAGAAGAGTTTGGATTTATATCCCCCTTTCTCTCCTGTAAGGAGACTCAGTTCTCTCAGAACTCTCTCAGCCCCACCTACCTCACAAGATGTCTGTTGTGGGGAGACGAAGGGAAGGAATTTGTAAGCTACTTTGAGACTCCTCCAAGATAGAGAAAAGCAGGGTATAAAAACTAACTCTTCTTAACTCGATGCACAGAATAATTTTAGTAAGAGGCGAAGGATTTATATAATCTGAAGAGAAACCTAGGTACACAGTAAGCACAGAATAAATGTGAGACTCCCGTGAATTTTAATATTGCTGCAAACTTAGAGGAGTATCTAGGAAAAATATAGCCTGGTGCAAAATCTGAGTTTTCCGCCCCCCAGCCCCCCTTTAGGAGGCTGCCCTTCCCCACTACGACCAAATTTTTTTGCACCAGATCTTGAAGTCAATGTATGGACCTGGGGGGGGCAGGAGGGGGGGCGCAGCCCAGGGTCATTTGACCTCATACGTCCCCCTGGGCGGTACGCTCCTTATTCTAAGCAATTAGGCTTACCAACGGCTTATTTCTTTGGCCAAACAATGCACTTGCACAGATTAGGCTGGGTGGGGCTGTCAAAGACGTGGGAAAGGGGGGTTTCAGGGGTTGCAAATCTTGTAGGACGCATTTGAAGATGGCTGAAGCAGAATATTAATGCGAGAAGCTTCTCAGAGTGCCAAATAAGGACTTTGATGTCCCAGAAGAAGGGTCGAAAATCAAAGATCTAACACCTTGATATAGGCAAGGAGTAGGGGAAGAAAAGAGCCTAGGAGATCTCTCAACAATCTACCCCCCCAAGAATTCCTTGGAGAAACAGAGAGAGATGCCATCTGTCCGACTGTACGTAAATAACTCTGCCAAAGCCCTGAGTGCTTTTCAACATATATACCATTTATTCTTCCTAAAGGGCAAATCAGTTAATGATTACAAACACACCTTCTTCCATGCTGCGATTTCTACCATCAGACTCTCTCATCTGCAACGCGAAGGCTGCGAGGAGAGAGTTGACTTCTCTCCTGCTGACATGCTGCTCAATCATTTCCTTCCCGGATCTTGATGGAAAACGTGCTTTTGGTAAACATACCCCTAGTCTAAGCAGTTGCCTTTAGCTCGCACAAACGCACTTTCGTTGGCTCAGCTCCAGACCTCGTGCAAAACCCTGGTTTCTTTTAACTTTGGATTGCTACCGGCAATGGTTCAAATCCTGGATTGCTTTGATTAACACTGGGTGTAATGCCTTCGCTTGTTCCCATGCAGAAATCCAGTGTGGCGTTCAGGTTAGCAAATCAGCAGCCATCAGCTGGCTGTTTGAGCAGACTATCTCCCTCCCCAACTCCAGTATAGCCAGTCAGCAACCATCAGCTGGCTGTTTGAGCAGACTATCTCCCTCCCCAACTCCAGTATAGCCAGTCAGCAACCATCAGCTGGCTGTTTGAGCAGACTATTCCCCTCCCCAACTCTAGCATAGCCAGTCAGCAACCATCAGCTGGCTGTTTGAACAGACTATCCCCCCTCCCCAACTCTAGCATAGCCAGTCAGCAACCATCAGCTGGCTGTTTGAGCAGACTATCCCCCCTCCCCAACTCTAGCATAGCCAGTCAGCAACCATCAGCTGACTGTTTGAGCAGACTATTCCCCTCCCCAACTCTAGCATAGCCAGTCAGCAACCATCAGCTGACTGTTTGAGCAGACTATTCCCCTCCCCAACTCTAGCATAGCCAGTCAGCAACCATCAGCTGGCTGTTTGAACAGACTATTCCGCTCCCCAACTCTAGCATAGCCAGTCAGCAACCATCAGCTGGCTGTTTGAGCAGACTATCCCCCTCCCCAACTCTAGCATAGCCAGTCAGCAACCATCAGCTGGCTGTTTGAGCAGACTATCCCCCCTCCCCAACTCTAGCATAGCCAGTCAGCAACCATCAGCTGACTGTTTGAGCAGACTATTCCCCTCCCCAACTCTAGCATAGCCAGTCAGCAACCATCAGCTGGCTGTTTGAGCAGACTATTCCCCTCCCCAACTCTAGCATAGCCAGTCAGCAACCATCAGCTGGCTGTTTGAACAGACTATTCCGCTCCCCAACTCTAGCATAACCAGTCAGCAACCATCAGCTGGCTGTTTGAACAGACTATTCCGCTCCCCAACTCTAGCATAGCCAATCAGCAACCATCAGCTGGCTGTTTGAGCAGACTATTCCCCTCCCCAACTCTAGCATAGCCAATCAGCAACCATCAGCTGACTGTTTGAGCAGACTATTCCCCTCCCCAACTCTAGCATAGCCAGTCAGCAACCATCAGCTGGCTGTTTGAGCAGACTATTCCCCTCCCCAACTCTAGCATAGCCAGTCAGCAACCATCAGCTGGCTGTTTGAGCAGACTATTCCCCTCCCCAACTCTAGTATAGCCAGTCAGCAACCATCAGCTGGCTGTTTGAGCAGACTATTCCCCTCCCCAACTCTAGCATAGCCAGTCAGCAACCATCAGCTGGCTGTTTGAACAGACTATTCCGCTCCCCAACTCTAGCATAGCCAGTCAGCAGCCATCAGCTGGCTGTTTGAGCAGACTATCCCCCTCCCCAACTCTAGTATAGTCAGTCAGCAGCCATCAGCTGGCTGTTTCAGCAGACTATCCCCCTCCCCAACTCTAGTATAGTCAGTCAGCAGCCATCAGCTGGCTGTTTGAGCAGACTATTCCCCTCCCCAACTCTAGTATAGTCAGTCAGCAGCCATCAGCTGGCTGTTTCAGCAGACTATTCTTCTCCCCAACTCTAGCATAGCCAGTCAGCAGCCATCAGCTGGCTGTTTGAGCAGACTATCCCCCTCCCCAACTCTAGTATAGCCAGTCAGCAGCCATCAGCTGGCTGTTTGAGCAGACTATCCCCCTCCCCAACTCTAGTATAGCCAGTCAGCAGCCATCAGCTGGCTGTTTCAGCAGACTATCCCCCTTCCCCAACTCTAGTATAGCCAGTCAGCAGCCATCAGCTGGCTGTTTGAGCAGACTATCCCCCTCCCCAACTCTAGCATAGCCAGTCAGCAGCCATCAGCTGGCTATTTGAGCAGACTATCCCCCTTCCTCAACTCTAGTATAGCCAGTCAGCAGCCATCAGCTGGCTGTTTGAGCAGACTATTCCTCTCCCCAACTCTAGTATAGCCAGTCAGTAGCAATCAGCTGGCTTTTTGAGCAGACTGTCCCCCTCACAACTCTGAATTTGTGAATGGAAGTACATTCTTTCCCTTTCTCCCAGTGATGTCTTCATGTAGCCCTATTTGATTGGCCATGAGGTGGTGCAATGCCATCGCATTTGCTATGAGATCCCTGATTGGCTGGGCTGATGCGAAAAGAACGTTTTCCAGGTACAGGCAGCTGGCTGGGGTAATAAAGGCCATAAAAGAAAAATGAACGCATGGAAGAGTGGAAGGGAGCAAAAGAAACATTTCCTCCATTCCCCTTTCCCACTTCTGCCTCCTAAAACAACTTTTGGCACCAAACGCACGGAAGTCCAACATCGCATTCACTGGAACCCGAGCAAACCGAGAAACGATAAAGCTCCCCTTTAAGCTTAGAGATGTTTGGCAGCTGAAGATGGATAGAAATTACAACGTAGATCCTGTTGAAATATAAACGAAGAAAAACTGGAGCTGGCGGAGGGGAGGGCGGGGCGGGGGGGTGGAGCTCTGAAACCATCTGTCAACATCTTCTCTCCAGAGAAACAACTATACTCTGCCAAGGCTTCGGTCATTCCAGTGGCTGGTTCCCCAGGGGTCAGAAGGTTGCCGAAGGTTAGGAATTGGGCCTTTTGTTTGCAAAAGGCTTCGCTTTTAAAAGCCGTTTCCTCTTTTGGTGAGGGGAGAAAATCCCCGAAGCTCTGCTATCTCACTCACTTAGCACCATAACGGATGATCCTTTAAATCTTACCTACCCCTTCGTGTCCCCTCCCATAAATATGGCCTCTCAGAAGAGGAGCTCTAAGTTTCCCTTTAGGCCAAGAACTAAGCAGCCACACAAGGGTCATCCAGTCCAACCCCCTGCCATGCAGAAACTCACCATCAAAGCATCCTTGACTGATGGCCATCCAGTCTCTGCTTAAAAGCCTCCAAAGAAGGAGACTCCACCACACTCCGAGGCAGCATTTTGCACTAACAGCCCTGACCAGAGGTGGGATCCAACAGGTTCTCACAGGTTCCTGAGAGTAGGTTACTAATTATTTGTGGCCAGTCTCTGCTTAAAAGCCTCCAAAGAAGGAGACTCCACCACACTCCGAGGCAGCAGTTTTGCACTGTCGAACAGCCCTGACCGTCAGAAGGTTCTTCCCGATGTTAAGGCGGAATAACTTTTCCTGCATTTTGAGTCCATTACTCCATGTCCCAGTCTCCACAGCAGCAGCAAACAAGCTTGGCCTCTTTGACATGACATCCCTTCAAATATTTCAGCATGGCTATCATGTCACCCTTTAACCTTCTCTTTTCCAGACTAAACATAGCTCCCTACTCCTTGTAGGGCATGGATCCCAGACCTTTTGTCATTTTGGCCACCCTCCTTCGGGCTCGTTCCAGCTTGTCAATATTATTCTCGAGGGCTCCAACAGTGAGTCCTGGAGATATCCCGGAATTACAGTGGATCTCCAGAAATCAGTCCCTCTGGAGAAAATGGCTGAGAAGAAGAAGAGTTTGGATGTATATCCCCCCCCCTTTCTCTCCTGTAAAGAGACTCAAAGGGGCTTACAATTTCCTTTCCCTTCTTCCCTCACAACAAACACCCTGTGAGGTAGGTGGGGCTGAGAGAGCTCCGAAGAACTGTGACTTGCCCAAGGTCACCCAGCTGTGTTGGAGTGCTCAAGCTAATCTAGTTCACCATGTCACCGCTGCTGCTCAGATAAAATTAAATGATCTCAGCTCAGGCAATGTAGTGAGGCACAGGAAGCCTGTGTTCTTCGAAAACAGAATATTTTCATTCGAAAGTGATTGATACAGCTCAGGCAGGGGAATCGCGCCCTCGTAGCCAAGCGCAGTACCTTTTGTACACAAAGATCAAAAGAGGGCAAGGGGGCAGGTAAGGGGGCAGATAAGGGGGCAGACGGCAGACCCTTACCTTGCAACAATAAAGAAACATCAACACATAAAAGTGAGGTACAATTACAACTTTGTGAATGGAACCATGAGATCCCGCTGTCAGGCGTCTTCCCGTGAGACTTTACAAGAGCGCAGGAACAGGGAGCGGACAGTGTCCATTCATAAAACTGGGTAAGGCATTTAACGCACCCCAGTATCTGGTTATCAGATGGGCTGCTTCCTTGAGTTATGCCCTGAGGCTCCTGCGCCTCAGTCCCGCAACAAAAGAAAGTTCAAATGGTCCAATGGTGATCTTGGCGCGTTCTTCAACGGCTGGGACATCTGGGGTGTCGTCATCAGATTCAATTTGTAATTCCAAAAGGGTCTTTGTTTTTGCTAAAGAGATTTACCGGGTGTTGGCCCAAAGTGAATTCCAGGACTAACTTCCTTGGGTCTTAATATCAGCTGCTACAAGCTATTGCTTTTACTAACAGATACAAATATCTAAAGTGACGTTTCTAACTTAAACATTAGATGCAATCCTAAAGAACTTACAATATAATAAAGAGCACCTATATATATGTGTGTGTGTGAACAAGAATATCCTAAACTAACATTAATAAACCTTGAATCAACTGGAAAACCTAGCTAAGATGTATAATTGACATAAGCATAAACATTAGGCAAACAATAAATCTAACACTGAGGGGCTTATACTAAGTCTTAAAAGAAATAAAAGCAGGGAAGAGAATCATGTGAAACATTAGCACAATTTTACACGTCCTTTCCAGACCTTATGGAGACTTCTGGGTGACATGGGTCTCTTTGCTCTGGTCCTTTGCCAGTGTAGTCTGGCGATAGGCTTAGGAAAATATTTTTATATTTTCCTGGTGGTAGCAACCAGATAAGCTTCCACAGCTCAAGTGGCAGAGTGGGGAATTAAACCTGATTCTCCAGATTAGAGTGCACCTGCTCTTAACCACTACGCCACACTGGCTGCTTTGCAAGATCGATTCTATGGCACTATACTCTGTTTCTGCAGTCTGTTCACCCAAATTTCCAGGAATTTTTTAACCTGGGACTGGCAACCCCCTAGTTGTTAGGGTTATCAGCCTCCAGGTGGGGCCTGAAAATTTCCCAAAATGAGAACTGATCTCCAGGCAACAGAGATCCATGGTGGTTTTGGATGGTGGACGTTATGGCATTATACTCCACTGAGTTCCCTCCCCTCCCCAAATGCCATCCTTCTCAAGCTCTACCCCCAAAATATCCAGGTTTTTCCCAACCCGAAATTGACAACTCTGGCCACACCAGTATTAACGGAAAGAGAGATTTGGGCCTTCCAGGGCCCCTGAGGCCTCTCTCCTTCAGCCAGATAAGAAGAAATGTTCTCGTGTTTCAAGGGGAGAGCCAGCGTGGTGTGGTGGTTAAGAGCAGGTGGATTCTAATCTGGTGAACTGGGGTTTGATTCTCCAAAGCTCCACTCGAGTGGCAGAGGCTTATCTGGTGAACCAGATGTGTTTCCACACTCTTACATTCCTGCCGGGTGACCTTGGGCTAGTCACAGTTCTCTCAGAGCACTCTCAGCCCCACCTACCTCACTCTGGGGCTTTCCCCACTACAGAAGGGAGCTAAGGTCGACTCGGTTCCCTCCAGCGGAGGGCGATTCCAGGCTGTCCCCACAGCAACTGAGTTGGCCTCCTGGAACCGAGCTAGGTGGGCGGGATCATCTTGGTGCCTGTTTCACTCCTCGATTATGATTGGTGCTTGTGTTACGGCGGGAAACGGGAGCGTTCTTTTTTTTTTACAGTTTTTACAGTTTACAGTTTACAGTTACATGCGCTTTCTGCCCGCCACGACTCTCCCGTTCTGCGCATGCCACAAAAGCGGCTCGTGATTGGTTGAATGGATGAGGTGTCATTTCGATGCTTCCCCACTTCGAAGCTTCGAAGCGGTATCAACCTTGTTCCGGCAGAAAAGTGTAGTTCATAACTGCGACAAGGATGTCGCAGTTCTGAGGTGGGGGGGAACTGAGACAAAACAATGTTGAGCTCGGTGGCAGTGGGGATTCACTGAGTCGAACCTAGGTAGAAACCAGTACAACTCAGTCAGTGGGGAAAGCCCCAAGGTGTCTGTTGTGGGGAGAGGAAGGGAAAAAGAGCGTGTAAGCCACCTTGAGTCTCCTTACAGGAGAGAAAGGTGAGGTATAAATCCAAACTCATCCTCCTCTTCTTCTTCCTGGAAATTTGGGAGTGCCGAGCGGTGGGGTTGGGGAGGGAATGGGCTTAATCTAGGTATAATGTCATGGCGTTCAGCCTCCAAAGCATTCAGCCTCCAATTTTTTGAGGGAAATAAAACGGGGCAGATTCGTTTTGGGGACAGGACCTGAGCAAAGCACCCCCTCCGAAAAGGTTGTATAGCATCCTTTCCCCCCATTATATTTGACCTTCGACCAGTTGTCTCTTCCTTTCCTTGAGAGACCATCGAGGGGAAAAATGTATAACTCGTGGTTCTGAAGGTTACGGACTGTCAAAATAAGACCCAATAGAGAAAAGTGAGACTTTTAAAAAATCAATACCCATGCTACAGATCTAATTTTATTTTGATGTTAAATGGCCAAGAGTTTAAGGGTGAATATTCAGCACAGAGGAAACTGGAAAACTCTATGAAAAAAGTAGATTATAACTTGGTCAATTTTTATTTTCATGTCTGTTTTGGATTTTGACTTTAAAATACAAATTGTCCATAAAAGGCAATCCGACGGTGGGGTACGAAGGGCGGGGATACCAGGGTTCCCTCTTGAGAAAATAGTCCTTCCCGCTTCCTTTAATGGAGTATAAATCATTAGAAAGAGAGCGAATGAATGTTATCGGGAACAAGAATCCGTGCCTCAGAACTCTGTTTTATATAGTAACTCCTCCCCACCCCCCCCCCCCCCCCCCCCCCCTCCCCCCCCACCCCCACACACCCCCCCCATCCCCCCCCCCTCCTCCCCCCCCCTCCCCACCACCCCCTCCCCCCCCCCCCCCCCTCTCCACCCACCCCCCCCCCCCCCCCCCCCCCCTTCCCCCCCCCACCCCACCCACCCCCCCCCCCCCCCCCCACTCCCCCACCCTCCCCACCCCCCCCCCCCCCCCCCCCCCCCCCCCCCCCCCCCCCCCCCCCCCCCCCCCCCCACCCCCCCCCCCCCACCCCCCCCCCCCCCCACCCCCCCCCCCCCCCACCCCCCCCCCCCCCCACCCCCCCCCCCCCCCACCCCCCCCCCCCCCCACCCCCCCCCCCCCCCACCCCCCCCCCCCCCCACCCCCCCCCCCCCCCACCCCCCCCCCCCCCCACCCCCCCCCCCCCCCACCCCCCCCCCCCCCCACCCCCCCCCCCCCCCACCCCCCCCCCCCCCCACCCCCCCCCCCCCCCACCCCCCCCCCCCCCCACCCCCCCCCCCCCCCACCCCCCCCCCCCCCCACCCCCCCCCCCCCCCACCCCCCCCCCCCCCCACCCCCCCCCCCCCCCACCCCCCCCCCCCCCCACCCCCCCCCCCCCCCACCCCCCCCCCCCCCCACCCCCCCCCCCCCCCACCCCCCCCCCCCCCCACCCCCCCCCCCCCCCACCCCCCCCCCCCCCCACCCCCCCCCCCCCCCACCCCCCCCCCCCCCCACCCCCCCCCCCCCCCACCCCCCCCCCCCCCCACCCCCCCCCCCCCCCACCCCCCCCCCCCCCCACCCCCCCCCCCCCCCACCCCCCCCCCCCCCCACCCCCCCCCCCCCCCACCCCCCCCCCCCCCCACCCCCCCCCCCCCCCACCCCCCCCCCCCCCCACCCCCCCCCCCCCCCACCCCCCCCCCCCCCCACCCCCCCCCCCCCCCACCCCCCCCCCCCCCCACCCCCCCCCCCCCCCACCCCCCCCCCCCCCCACCCCCCCCCCCCCCCACCCCCCCCCCCCCCCACCCCCCCCCCCCCCCACCCCCCCCCCCCCCCACCCCCCCCCCCCCCCACCCCCCCCCCCCCCCACCCCCCCCCCCCCCCACCCCCCCCCCCCCCCACCCCCCCCCCCCCCCACCCCCCCCCCCCCCCACCCCCCCCCCCCCCCACCCCCCCCCCCCCCCACCCCCCCCCCCCCCCACCCCCCCCCCCCCCCACCCCCCCCCCCCCCCACCCCCCCCCCCCCCCACCCCCCCCCCCCCCCACCCCCCCCCCCCCCCACCCCCCCCCCCCCCCACCCCCCCCCCCCCCCACCCCCCCCCCCCCCCACCCCCCCCCCCCCCCACCCCCCCCCCCCCCCACCCCCCCCCCCCCCCACCCCCCCCCCCCCCCACCCCCCCCCCCCCCCACCCCCCCCCCCCCCCACCCCCCCCCCCCCCCACCCCCCCCCCCCCCCACCCCCCCCCCCCCCCACCCCCCCCCCCCCCCACCCCCCCCCCCCCCCACCCCCCCCCCCCCCCACCCCCCCCCCCCCCCACCCCCCCCCCCCCCCACCCCCCCCCCCCCCCACCCCCCCCCCCCCCCACCCCCCCCCCCCCCCACCCCCCCCCCCCCCCACCCCCCCCCCCCCCCACCCCCCCCCCCCCCCACCCCCCCCCCCCCCCACCCCCCCCCCCCCCCACCCCCCCCCCCCCCCACCCCCCCCCCCCCCCACCCCCCCCCCCCCCCACCCCCCCCCCCCCCCACCCCCCCCCCCCCCCACCCCCCCCCCCCCCCACCCCCCCCCCCCCCCACCCCCCCCCCCCCCCACCCCCCCCCCCCCCCACCCCCCCCCCCCCCCACCCCCCCCCCCCCCCACCCCCCCCCCCCCCCACCCCCCCCCCCCCCCACCCCCCCCCCCCCCCACCCCCCCCCCCCCCCACCCCCCCCCCCCCCCACCCCCCCCCCCCCCCACCCCCCCCCCCCCCCACCCCCCCCCCCCCCCACCCCCCCCCCCCCCCACCCCCCCCCCCCCCCACCCCCCCCCCCCCCCACCCCCCCCCCCCCCCACCCCCCCCCCCCCCCACCCCCCCCCCCCCCCACCCCCCCCCCCCCCCACCCCCCCCCCCCCCCACCCCCCCCCCCCCCCACCCCCCCCCCCCCCCACCCCCCCCCCCCCCCACCCCCCCCCCCCCCCACCCCCCCCCCCCCCCACCCCCCCCCCCCCCCACCCCCCCCCCCCCCCACCCCCCCCCCCCCCCACCCCCCCCCCCCCCCACCCCCCCCCCCCCCCACCCCCCCCCCCCCCCACCCCCCCCCCCCCCCACCCCCCCCCCCCCCCACCCCCCCCCCCCCCCACCCCCCCCCCCCCCCACCCCCCCCCCCCCCCACCCCCCCCCCCCCCCACCCCCCCCCCCCCCCACCCCCCCCCCCCCCCACCCCCCCCCCCCCCCACCCCCCCCCCCCCCCACCCCCCCCCCCCCCCACCCCCCCCCCCCCCCACCCCCCCCCCCCCCCACCCCCCCCCCCCCCCACCCCCCCCCCCCCCCACCCCCCCCCCCCCCCACCCCCCCCCCCCCCCACCCCCCCCCCCCCCCACCCCCCCCCCCCCCCACCCCCCCCCCCCCCCACCCCCCCCCCCCCCCACCCCCCCCCCCCCCCACCCCCCCCCCCCCCCACCCCCCCCCCCCCCCACCCCCCCCCCCCCCCACCCCCCCCCCCCCCCACCCCCCCCCCCCCCCACCCCCCCCCCCCCCCACCCCCCCCCCCCCCCACCCCCCCCCCCCCCCACCCCCCCCCCCCCCCACCCCCCCCCCCCCCCACCCCCCCCCCCCCCCACCCCCCCCCCCCCCCACCCCCCCCCCCCCCCACCCCCCCCCCCCCCCACCCCCCCCCCCCCCCACCCCCCCCCCCCCCCACCCCCCCCCCCCCCCACCCCCCCCCCCCCCCACCCCCCCCCCCCCCCACCCCCCCCCCCCCCCACCCCCCCCCCCCCCCACCCCCCCCCCCCCCCACCCCCCCCCCCCCCCACCCCCCCCCCCCCCCACCCCCCCCCCCCCCCACCCCCCCCCCCCCCCACCCCCCCCCCCCCCCACCCCCCCCCCCCCCCACCCCCCCCCCCCCCCACCCCCCCCCCCCCCCACCCCCCCCCCCCCCCACCCCCCCCCCCCCCCACCCCCCCCCCCCCCCACCCCCCCCCCCCCCCACCCCCCCCCCCCCCCACCCCCCCCCCCCCCCACCCCCCCCCCCCCCCACCCCCCCCCCCCCCCACCCCCCCCCCCCCCCACCCCCCCCCCCCCCCACCCCCCCCCCCCCCCACCCCCCCCCCCCCCCACCCCCCCCCCCCCCCACCCCCCCCCCCCCCCACCCCCCCCCCCCCCCACCCCCCCCCCCCCCCACCCCCCCCCCCCCCCACCCCCCCCCCCCCCCACCCCCCCCCCCCCCCACCCCCCCCCCCCCCCACCCCCCCCCCCCCCCACCCCCCCCCCCCCCCACCCCCCCCCCCCCCCACCCCCCCCCCCCCCCACCCCCCCCCCCCCCCACCCCCCCCCCCCCCCACCCCCCCCCCCCCCCACCCCCCCCCCCCCCCACCCCCCCCCCCCCCCACCCCCCCCCCCCCCCACCCCCCCCCCCCCCCACCCCCCCCCCCCCCCACCCCCCCCCCCCCCCACCCCCCCCCCCCCCCACCCCCCCCCCCCCCCACCCCCCCCCCCCCCCACCCCCCCCCCCCCCCACCCCCCCCCCCCCCCACCCCCCCCCCCCCCCACCCCCCCCCCCCCCCACCCCCCCCCCCCCCCACCCCCCCCCCCCCCCACCCCCCCCCCCCCCCACCCCCCCCCCCCCCCACCCCCCCCCCCCCCCACCCCCCCCCCCCCCCACCCCCCCCCCCCCCCACCCCCCCCCCCCCCCACCCCCCCCCCCCCCCACCCCCCCCCCCCCCCACCCCCCCCCCCCCCCACCCCCCCCCCCCCCCACCCCCCCCCCCCCCCACCCCCCCCCCCCCCCACCCCCCCCCCCCCCCACCCCCCCCCCCCCCCACCCCCCCCCCCCCCCACCCCCCCCCCCCCCCACCCCCCCCCCCCCCCACCCCCCCCCCCCCCCACCCCCCCCCCCCCCCACCCCCCCCCCCCCCCACCCCCCCCCCCCCCCACCCCCCCCCCCCCCCACCCCCCCCCCCCCCCACCCCCCCCCCCCCCCACCCCCCCCCCCCCCCACCCCCCCCCCCCCCCACCCCCCCCCCCCCCCACCCCCCCCCCCCCCCACCCCCCCCCCCCCCCACCCCCCCCCCCCCCCACCCCCCCCCCCCCCCACCCCCCCCCCCCCCCACCCCCCCCCCCCCCCACCCCCCCCCCCCCCCACCCCCCCCCCCCCCCACCCCCCCCCCCCCCCACCCCCCCCCCCCCCCACCCCCCCCCCCCCCCACCCCCCCCCCCCCCCACCCCCCCCCCCCCCCACCCCCCCCCCCCCCCACCCCCCCCCCCCCCCACCCCCCCCCCCCCCCACCCCCCCCCCCCCCCACCCCCCCCCCCCCCCACCCCCCCCCCCCCCCACCCCCCCCCCCCCCCACCCCCCCCCCCCCCCACCCCCCCCCCCCCCCACCCCCCCCCCCCCCCACCCCCCCCCCCCCCCACCCCCCCCCCCCCCCACCCCCCCCCCCCCCCACCCCCCCCCCCCCCCACCCCCCCCCCCCCCCACCCCCCCCCCCCCCCACCCCCCCCCCCCCCCACCCCCCCCCCCCCCCACCCCCCCCCCCCCCCACCCCCCCCCCCCCCCACCCCCCCCCCCCCCCACCCCCCCCCCCCCCCACCCCCCCCCCCCCCCACCCCCCCCCCCCCCCACCCCCCCCCCCCCCCACCCCCCCCCCCCCCCACCCCCCCCCCCCCCCACCCCCCCCCCCCCCCACCCCCCCCCCCCCCCACCCCCCCCCCCCCCCACCCCCCCCCCCCCCCACCCCCCCCCCCCCCCACCCCCCCCCCCCCCCACCCCCCCCCCCCCCCACCCCCCCCCCCCCCCACCCCCCCCCCCCCCCACCCCCCCCCCCCCCCACCCCCCCCCCCCCCCACCCCCCCCCCCCCCCACCCCCCCCCCCCCCCACCCCCCCCCCCCCCCACCCCCCCCCCCCCCCACCCCCCCCCCCCCCCACCCCCCCCCCCCCCCACCCCCCCCCCCCCCCACCCCCCCCCCCCCCCACCCCCCCCCCCCCCCACCCCCCCCCCCCCCCACCCCCCCCCCCCCCCACCCCCCCCCCCCCCCACCCCCCCCCCCCCCCACCCCCCCCCCCCCCCACCCCCCCCCCCCCCCACCCCCCCCCCCCCCCACCCCCCCCCCCCCCCACCCCCCCCCCCCCCCACCCCCCCCCCCCCCCACCCCCCCCCCCCCCCACCCCCCCCCCCCCCCACCCCCCCCCCCCCCCACCCCCCCCCCCCCCCACCCCCCCCCCCCCCCACCCCCCCCCCCCCCCACCCCCCCCCCCCCCCACCCCCCCCCCCCCCCACCCCCCCCCCCCCCCACCCCCCCCCCCCCCCACCCCCCCCCCCCCCCACCCCCCCCCCCCCCCACCCCCCCCCCCCCCCACCCCCCCCCCCCCCCACCCCCCCCCCCCCCCACCCCCCCCCCCCCCCACCCCCCCCCCCCCCCACCCCCCCCCCCCCCCACCCCCCCCCCCCCCCACCCCCCCCCCCCCCCACCCCCCCCCCCCCCCACCCCCCCCCCCCCCCACCCCCCCCCCCCCCCACCCCCCCCCCCCCCCACCCCCCCCCCCCCCCACCCCCCCCCCCCCCCACCCCCCCCCCCCCCCACCCCCCCCCCCCCCCACCCCCCCCCCCCCCCACCCCCCCCCCCCCCCACCCCCCCCCCCCCCCACCCCCCCCCCCCCCCACCCCCCCCCCCCCCCACCCCCCCCCCCCCCCACCCCCCCCCCCCCCCACCCCCCCCCCCCCCCACCCCCCCCCCCCCCCACCCCCCCCCCCCCCCACCCCCCCCCCCCCCCACCCCCCCCCCCCCCCACCCCCCCCCCCCCCCACCCCCCCCCCCCCCCACCCCCCCCCCCCCCCACCCCCCCCCCCCCCCACCCCCCCCCCCCCCCACCCCCCCCCCCCCCCACCCCCCCCCCCCCCCACCCCCCCCCCCCCCCACCCCCCCCCCCCCCCACCCCCCCCCCCCCCCACCCCCCCCCCCCCCCACCCCCCCCCCCCCCCACCCCCCCCCCCCCCCACCCCCCCCCCCCCCCACCCCCCCCCCCCCCCACCCCCCCCCCCCCCCACCCCCCCCCCCCCCCACCCCCCCCCCCCCCCACCCCCCCCCCCCCCCACCCCCCCCCCCCCCCACCCCCCCCCCCCCCCACCCCCCCCCCCCCCCACCCCCCCCCCCCCCCACCCCCCCCCCCCCCCACCCCCCCCCCCCCCCACCCCCCCCCCCCCCCACCCCCCCCCCCCCCCACCCCCCCCCCCCCCCACCCCCCCCCCCCCCCACCCCCCCCCCCCCCCACCCCCCCCCCCCCCCACCCCCCCCCCCCCCCACCCCCCCCCCCCCCCACCCCCCCCCCCCCCCACCCCCCCCCCCCCCCACCCCCCCCCCCCCCCACCCCCCCCCCCCCCCACCCCCCCCCCCCCCCACCCCCCCCCCCCCCCACCCCCCCCCCCCCCCACCCCCCCCCCCCCCCACCCCCCCCCCCCCCCACCCCCCCCCCCCCCCACCCCCCCCCCCCCCCACCCCCCCCCCCCCCCACCCCCCCCCCCCCCCACCCCCCCCCCCCCCCACCCCCCCCCCCCCCCACCCCCCCCCCCCCCCACCCCCCCCCCCCCCCACCCCCCCCCCCCCCCACCCCCCCCCCCCCCCACCCCCCCCCCCCCCCACCCCCCCCCCCCCCCACCCCCCCCCCCCCCCACCCCCCCCCCCCCCCACCCCCCCCCCCCCCCACCCCCCCCCCCCCCCACCCCCCCCCCCCCCCACCCCCCCCCCCCCCCACCCCCCCCCCCCCCCACCCCCCCCCCCCCCCACCCCCCCCCCCCCCCACCCCCCCCCCCCCCCACCCCCCCCCCCCCCCACCCCCCCCCCCCCCCACCCCCCCCCCCCCCCACCCCCCCCCCCCCCCACCCCCCCCCCCCCCCACCCCCCCCCCCCCCCACCCCCCCCCCCCCCCACCCCCCCCCCCCCCCACCCCCCCCCCCCCCCACCCCCCCCCCCCCCCACCCCCCCCCCCCCCCACCCCCCCCCCCCCCCACCCCCCCCCCCCCCCACCCCCCCCCCCCCCCACCCCCCCCCCCCCCCACCCCCCCCCCCCCCCACCCCCCCCCCCCCCCACCCCCCCCCCCCCCCACCCCCCCCCCCCCCCACCCCCCCCCCCCCCCACCCCCCCCCCCCCCCACCCCCCCCCCCCCCCACCCCCCCCCCCCCCCACCCCCCCCCCCCCCCACCCCCCCCCCCCCCCACCCCCCCCCCCCCCCACCCCCCCCCCCCCCCACCCCCCCCCCCCCCCACCCCCCCCCCCCCCCACCCCCCCCCCCCCCCACCCCCCCCCCCCCCCACCCCCCCCCCCCCCCACCCCCCCCCCCCCCCACCCCCCCCCCCCCCCACCCCCCCCCCCCCCCACCCCCCCCCCCCCCCACCCCCCCCCCCCCCCACCCCCCCCCCCCCCCACCCCCCCCCCCCCCCACCCCCCCCCCCCCCCACCCCCCCCCCCCCCCACCCCCCCCCCCCCCCACCCCCCCCCCCCCCCACCCCCCCCCCCCCCCACCCCCCCCCCCCCCCACCCCCCCCCCCCCCCACCCCCCCCCCCCCCCACCCCCCCCCCCCCCCACCCCCCCCCCCCCCCACCCCCCCCCCCCCCCACCCCCCCCCCCCCCCACCCCCCCCCCCCCCCACCCCCCCCCCCCCCCACCCCCCCCCCCCCCCACCCCCCCCCCCCCCCACCCCCCCCCCCCCCCACCCCCCCCCCCCCCCACCCCCCCCCCCCCCCACCCCCCCCCCCCCCCACCCCCCCCCCCCCCCACCCCCCCCCCCCCCCACCCCCCCCCCCCCCCACCCCCCCCCCCCCCCACCCCCCCCCCCCCCCACCCCCCCCCCCCCCCACCCCCCCCCCCCCCCACCCCCCCCCCCCCCCACCCCCCCCCCCCCCCACCCCCCCCCCCCCCCACCCCCCCCCCCCCCCACCCCCCCCCCCCCCCACCCCCCCCCCCCCCCACCCCCCCCCCCCCCCACCCCCCCCCCCCCCCACCCCCCCCCCCCCCCACCCCCCCCCCCCCCCACCCCCCCCCCCCCCCACCCCCCCCCCCCCCCACCCCCCCCCCCCCCCACCCCCCCCCCCCCCCACCCCCCCCCCCCCCCACCCCCCCCCCCCCCCACCCCCCCCCCCCCCCACCCCCCCCCCCCCCCACCCCCCCCCCCCCCCACCCCCCCCCCCCCCCACCCCCCCCCCCCCCCACCCCCCCCCCCCCCCACCCCCCCCCCCCCCCACCCCCCCCCCCCCCCACCCCCCCCCCCCCCCACCCCCCCCCCCCCCCACCCCCCCCCCCCCCCACCCCCCCCCCCCCCCACCCCCCCCCCCCCCCACCCCCCCCCCCCCCCACCCCCCCCCCCCCCCACCCCCCCCCCCCCCCACCCCCCCCCCCCCCCACCCCCCCCCCCCCCCACCCCCCCCCCCCCCCACCCCCCCCCCCCCCCACCCCCCCCCCCCCCCACCCCCCCCCCCCCCCACCCCCCCCCCCCCCCACCCCCCCCCCCCCCCACCCCCCCCCCCCCCCACCCCCCCCCCCCCCCACCCCCCCCCCCCCCCACCCCCCCCCCCCCCCACCCCCCCCCCCCCCCACCCCCCCCCCCCCCCACCCCCCCCCCCCCCCACCCCCCCCCCCCCCCACCCCCCCCCCCCCCCACCCCCCCCCCCCCCCACCCCCCCCCCCCCCCACCCCCCCCCCCCCCCACCCCCCCCCCCCCCCACCCCCCCCCCCCCCCACCCCCCCCCCCCCCCACCCCCCCCCCCCCCCACCCCCCCCCCCCCCCACCCCCCCCCCCCCCCACCCCCCCCCCCCCCCACCCCCCCCCCCCCCCACCCCCCCCCCCCCCCACCCCCCCCCCCCCCCACCCCCCCCCCCCCCCACCCCCCCCCCCCCCCACCCCCCCCCCCCCCCACCCCCCCCCCCCCCCACCCCCCCCCCCCCCCACCCCCCCCCCCCCCCACCCCCCCCCCCCCCCACCCCCCCCCCCCCCCACCCCCCCCCCCCCCCACCCCCCCCCCCCCCCACCCCCCCCCCCCCCCACCCCCCCCCCCCCCCACCCCCCCCCCCCCCCACCCCCCCCCCCCCCCACCCCCCCCCCCCCCCACCCCCCCCCCCCCCCACCCCCCCCCCCCCCCACCCCCCCCCCCCCCCACCCCCCCCCCCCCCCACCCCCCCCCCCCCCCACCCCCCCCCCCCCCCACCCCCCCCCCCCCCCACCCCCCCCCCCCCCCACCCCCCCCCCCCCCCACCCCCCCCCCCCCCCACCCCCCCCCCCCCCCACCCCCCCCCCCCCCCACCCCCCCCCCCCCCCACCCCCCCCCCCCCCCACCCCCCCCCCCCCCCACCCCCCCCCCCCCCCACCCCCCCCCCCCCCCACCCCCCCCCCCCCCCACCCCCCCCCCCCCCCACCCCCCCCCCCCCCCACCCCCCCCCCCCCCCACCCCCCCCCCCCCCCACCCCCCCCCCCCCCCACCCCCCCCCCCCCCCACCCCCCCCCCCCCCCACCCCCCCCCCCCCCCACCCCCCCCCCCCCCCACCCCCCCCCCCCCCCACCCCCCCCCCCCCCCACCCCCCCCCCCCCCCACCCCCCCCCCCCCCCACCCCCCCCCCCCCCCACCCCCCCCCCCCCCCACCCCCCCCCCCCCCCACCCCCCCCCCCCCCCACCCCCCCCCCCCCCCACCCCCCCCCCCCCCCACCCCCCCCCCCCCCCACCCCCCCCCCCCCCCACCCCCCCCCCCCCCCACCCCCCCCCCCCCCCACCCCCCCCCCCCCCCACCCCCCCCCCCCCCCACCCCCCCCCCCCCCCACCCCCCCCCCACTTCAAGATCCGTGTCTTGTTTTCTCTGTTTAAGAACAAACAGATCGATTCTGTTAGGGCTTGAACTTTGAAGCCATAAATGGACTCTGTGTCGTCGATCAGCAGCATTCACTGATAGGCATCGAAGCACCCAGCTGGACTAGGGCCGTTTCCCCACTTACAAAATGGTGGACGATATGCTGCGGTTTCCTTTGCTGTGGGACCTTTTGAGCGCGGGCTCATGGTCCCCACCGCAGTGTCCGCCCCCATGTTCAAATGAATGCTGCAGCCGCTCAGCCGCTACGCAGGACTCCCCACGATCCGCTCTGGGGCTGTCCTGATTAGCTGCTGCGCTGCTCTGGGGTGGGATTTTTTCGCCTCCCTCCCTGGGCGGCTGCGTTTGACCTACCGCCTCCCCCCTGCCAGTTCAATTACAGTTCCTGGGTAGCCTCCAGAGCGGGAGGAAACCGGCTGCCAGAGCCAGAGATGGAACCCGCGCGGCGGCACGGCCGGGGAAACGATTTTTCTTTTAATGTTCAAAACGACGAAGCCACGTCTCCACGCTTTGCCAAGGAATCCACCATTTTGAGCGCTCAAATCCATTATTTGAGCACTCAAAACGACATGGAGATGTGCATTTCCAGCATTAAAAAGAAAAAGTTCCGCAGGGCCTGTAAGACCGAATTGTTCCACCGGGCCTTTGGAGAAGCTGGCCGTTGATGGTGTGCGCCCTTCCTGTGCTCTCCCTTTATCATCTTGGGAGCCTATAACATCCATACCGCCCCCTCTTCGGGAGGGGTCTTTTATCTTTTGATAGTTTTATACTGGACGCCATGTGACTTGCATGGCACGCTGTATTTTTATGTAATTTATGTATTTATTGACTGATTGATTTTAAATGTAACTGATATTGTTGATTTGTTTATGACGCTTGTTGTTCACCGCCCAGAGCCCTTAGGGGATGGGGCGGTCTACAAATATAATAATAAATAAATAAATTAAATAAATAAAAAGAAAAAAGAAAACGTTGCCACGTTGATCCTACTACCTTTCATGGGGTTTTCTGTTCAGGGGTAAATCAGTGGGGTCCGGAAAGAAAGCCCCCCCTCACTCCCCGCCTCCCTGGCTGGTGACCTTGGGGGACCCCAATGGCGTTGCGCCTTGACCGGGCTCCCCGGCGGCTGGCTCCCTTCCACCAACAAAAGCAAGCCCCCCGTCTCAATTACTCATGCGGCAGGCAAACTAGACAATTCCTTCCTCCACAAATAGCCTCAAAGGGGGTACCTGCGGAGTCGGTCGGGCGGACATGCTACTGTGAATCCAAGTCGACTTCCCCTCTCCGCCCCCTCCCCTCAGCCCAGCCTCCAAGGAATTGAAGAAAAAACCGGCTACTTCCTTATTGGGCGAAAGGCTCCACGTCACTACCAGTGGCGGGAACCTGAAACGCAGCGTCACCCCTGGACTTCTCCATTGCCCTGTGCTCTGCGTGGGGTTTTGTAAAAGCTGCAGTTCCTTCCAGGGTTGGAAAAGACACGCGGTGAGGGAGAAGAAGAGCACCAGAATCGGGGGGGCTGCGTTGCCACCATGGATGCAGTGGGGAGTGCTGCTGGACCCCCCGTTACTTGGCCCGAGTAGCGCGCAGCAAAAGATGAGTGGGGAAACGGCCAAAGGCAGTTCTGGGAAACCTGGCTTTTGCTACCCCCTTTATCCCACTGTTAGTCCCCCCTTCCATGTCCCCAAAGAATGTGAGAAAGAGTTAGTTTGGAGCAAGGAATGTCAATACTGTTATGAATGACATTTCCTTGATAAGACTTTTTTTAAAAAGGAAACGCGGCTTTGTCAGGGTCCGTCAACCTCCCTGTCAGTTTATTGAACAGGAACACTGAACAGATACAAGTCAGTTTTTCGTTGAAACGGAGTTTCTTCCTCCCCATCAGTGCCTGAAGTCTCTACTTGTGAGTCACCGCTGAATGGGACATGCTGTGTCCATGCTCGGAGGCAGTTCAGATTTCGCAAATTCCAGGTGAGGGCTCTTGCTCAAATTGAATCTTGAAATTTCTGGATGCCCTGGCAAAGATTTTGTAACCAATTAGACCAGTGGTTTATCTGGGCCTACTCTTGAGAGAAATGTAAGAACATAAGAACATAAGAACAAGCCTGCTGGATCAGACCAGAGTCCATCTAGTCCAGTACTCTGCTACTCGCAGTGGCCCACCAGGTGCCTTTGGGAGCTCACAGGCAGGATGTGAAAGCAACGGCCTTCTGCTGCACCTGGTCTGCTAAGGCATTTGCAATCTGAGATCAAGGAGGGTCAAGATTGGTAGCCATAGATCGACTTCTCCTCCATAAATCTGTCCAAGCCCTTTTTAAAGCTATCCAGGTTAGTGGCCATCACCACCTCCTGTGGCAGCATATTCCAAACACCAATCACACGTTGTGTGAAGGGTTTCCTTTTATTAGTCCTAATTCTTCCCCCCAGCATTTTCAATGAATGCCCCCTAGTTCTAGTACTGTGAGAAAGAGAGAAAAATTTATCTCTGTCAATATTTTCTACCCCATGCATAATTTTATAGACTTCAATCATATCCCCCCTCAGCCGTCTCCTCTCCAAACTAAAGAGTCCCAAACGCTGCAGCCTCTCCTCATAAGGAAGGTGCTCCAATCCTTCAATCATCCTTGTTGCCCTTCTCTGCACTTTTTCTATCTCTTCGGTATCCTTTTTGAGATGTGGCGACCAGAACTGAACACAGTACTCCAAGTGCGGTCGCACCACTGCTTTATATAAGGGCATGACAATCTTTGCAGTTTTATTATCAGCTTCTTTCCTAATTATCCCCAGCATAGAGTTTGCCTTTTTCACAGCTGCCATGCATTGAGTTGACATTCCCATGGAACTATCAACTAAGACGCCCAAATCCCTTTCCTGGTCTGTGACTGATAGCACTGACCATTGTATCCGTGTATGCAGTGATAAATTGTCTTCGCCAACCTTTCCCTCTGGTGGGACACCTGTGCCTTTTACAGTGAAGGACAAAAAATGATGGGGAAACTGATGACTCATCAATTTCAGCAGAGTTGCCTGCTCTGGTTCAGGACACTGCTGGAGAATTGGGGGCAGAAACTGAGGATGGGGGGGGGCATAGAGCTCACCCTCCAAAGCAGCCATTTTCTCCCGCAGAGCTGATCTCTGTCACCTGGATCAGTTGGAAGATGGCGACCCTAAAGACACTGGAGCCCTGCCAGGAAATAAGTTGGCAACCCTTTGACAAACTTAGAAAAGAACTCTATTGTCGAAGACTTTCACGGCCGGAATCACTTGGGTGCTGAGTGGTTTCCGGGCTGTGTGGCCGTGTTCTAGCAGCATTCTCTCCTGACGTTTCGCCTGCATCTGTGGCTGGCATCTTCAGAGGATCTTAGAAAAGAACTGTTCTTGAATGTCACCGAGCTTGTCGAATTTCTACCCACTTTTCCGTCTGACTTTCCAGAAACTCTATTTCATTTTTGTGTGTGTTTGTGATTCTGTTATTTAAAAAGGAAGGGGAAAATTTGCCATTGGAAGAAAAGAAAAGACTTTGGAGGATCCCCTCCCGGGTCCCCCAACCGCGAAGGGTTTCCCCATCAGCAATTCCATCACTTTGATTGCCCTTCCAAACGAGAACCAGCAACCCACAGAGGGTGAAGGAACACCATCGAAGGCAGACCTCTCCTTCGAGCAAAGGACCTTTTCATTGCAGAGATGTTAGTCAAAGAGACCCTCTGTTCAGCCGGCCGTGTCCCTGGCCCACGCAGCTGGCCTTTCTGCCAAGACCGGCTCACAAGTGGAGCCGAAGGAACGGCAGAGAATGCCAGCAGAGCCTTTGACCAGAGCCAAAATCACCCACTTGGAGGTAGCTTGGCAGATGGGCCTTGACAGGAGGAAACCCCTTTTAGCTTGAACGGCATTTTTCGTTTCTCGGGCCTACTTTTTGCCCGCAGGAGCCTAAGAAGTTGGTTCTTTGCCTTGGCAAACCATCCCCGCTTAATTTGCTTAGGCACCGGCTCTGTTTTACCTCATGCTTGCCGGCACGCTTCTGAGTGGGTTGCCAACTCTGGCTTGAGATATTACTGGAGATGTGGAAGGGTAGGGTTTGGGGAAAACCTCATTAGGACATAGCACCGTAGAACTCACCCTGCAAACCAGCTGTTATATCCAGGGAAACTACACTCTGGCCCTTTTTCGCACAATCCTTTTGAAACATTTTGAGGCAGGAAATGAAATGTTCCCTCCATGGACTTCCGCATGGCTTTTACCCCCAAATACTTTATTTTCAGCCTCAAAACGTTTTAAATCAATCCCTTTTTAAAATGATTCTTCGGCCTGAAAAGTTTTCAAAACTTCTTCAGTAGATTTCTCTCCGTGCCCCTGAAGTAGTAACAACTAAACCAGTGTGATGTAGTGGTTAAGAGCAGGTGGATTCTAATCTGGAGAACCGGGTTTGATTCCCCACTCCTCCACCTGAGTGGCAGACGCTTATCTGGTGAACCAGATGTGTTTCCACACTTCTGCGTTCCTACTGGGGGACCTTGGGCTGTCACAGTTCTCTCAGAACTCTCTCAGGCCCACCTACCTCACAAGGTGTCTATTGTGGGGAGAGGAAGGGAAAGGAGCTTGTAAGCCACCTCGAGGGAGGGAGAGAGAATGAATGAATGAATGAATGAATGAATGAATGAATGAATGAATGAATGAATGAATGAATAAATAAATAAATAAATAAATAAATAAATAAATAAATAAATAAGACAGGGTCATAATCTTGAATTGAAGAAGAGTTGGATTTGGTTCAAAATCTGAACTCACTTTTTGCAGAGATTGATTTCTGTAAATGTTATAGAGATTTTTAAAATCTGTAGTGACACCTTACGCCTGTATGACGCTTATATTTAAAGACATTTGTCTGATTTTTATTTATTGCATATATCTTGGTCTTGCCTTGCATTTCTGATTTGGGGCCATGGGATCCCTCTTGATATAAAACAGGTTTATGTGTTGGAACCATATTAAGCAGAACGACTTAGAAGTAAATCCCACTTTTCCCTTGGGGCTTACTCCCAGGAAACTATTTTCAGGGTTGCAAGCAACCTACACTATTTAAAATGTATAGTAGATAGGGGTGTGCTTTTTCAGATTCAAGTATATTGACCCCCAAAATATTGGTATTTCCCCATATCCCTGAATACCAAAAGGGGTAAGGTATTTGGATTCAAGTTTGTTTTGGGTTTCTAAATTTTGTGAGGTCCAGTATTCCCTATGGGGAATTTTTCTGGGTGACTGGTGTGAGGTTGGTTTTTAAAGATACAGACACTAAAATTCCAGTAGGATTCTCTGGTTCCTGTCCTTTACATAACCCCCAAATTTCAACCAGATTGGGACCAAGGGGTCTAATTCTATGGGTCCCTGAACAAGGTGCCCCAGCCATCTTCCGTTATTTTCTAAAGAGGGAGAAAAACACTAAAATGCTTGCAGGGAAAAAGCCATATCTGCAGGCAGCAATCCCAAATCCCATGGAAGAACCAAAACAATAAGTACGACAGAACCATTGCAGAACCCAGTAACCCCAATAGAAGAGCCAGCATGGTCGAGTAGTTAAGAGCAGGTGGGTTCTAATCTGGAGAACCGGGTTTGATTCCCTACTCCGCTACCTGAGCGGAGGAGGCTTATCTGAATTTGTAGGAGGACATTTTAGGATTTCCACCAAGGGATCTCCAAAAGGCAAACATGCACCAAAATAAGAACTATGAATCAGAGATGGGCACCAGAAAACAGCGGCAGATCCTGTGAAATAGGTACTGGGAGAACTTAAATAGCAAAGCAAATACTTGCAGGTTCCTGGATTATTTATTTATTTATTTATTTATTTATTTATTTATTTATTTATTTATTTATTTATTTATTTATCATACCGCCCTATCCCTGAAGGGCTCAGGGCGGTGAACAATATAAGATTATATATATAAAAACATTCATATAATTTAAAACAGTTACATTCTAAAACCACATCCCACGAACCCATATATGACCCTCCCCAGAAAAGTAATAATGGATCCTGATGATGTTAAGGACCCCTGTAGTCGGGGGGAGGGGGGGCAGAGGCACCATCAGCATCAGCAAGCATAAATTCCTCACATTTGCGGGGGGGGGGGGGCGGATCTCCAGCTGGGAGCTGGGATTGATTGCCATTAGAGACCTTAGGGCTCTAATCCCAAAATTCCCCCCCCCACCACCACAACCAGTGACTGGGGGGATTTGGCAATCCTCATAAGAACTTTATTTTTATTTTATTAGACTTACTATCCTGCTCTCTCTCAGCCAAGGCCAGAGACCGGCCGAAAAGACCATGAAAACAGGACATTTCTGCAATTTTCTTCTGTGCTCCACCCGTGGGAGAGGGAACGAACCACCAAAGGGTCGATCCAGTTCCGACGGGCCAGGACTTCTCATCTGGAGATTGGACCATAGGCAAGAGTGGGACAGCCAAAGTGTCCCAGAACAGACACCACGGGTGGGAACTGGGAGGTAAAAAGTGGAGGAGGAGAGAGCAGTGGATTTTGGCACGGAAAAGCCCACGACTGGTCCCAATTTACTCTCCGAAGAGCCTTCTAAGAGGATCAGTAAGAGCAGCACAGGACTTTATTGAGAGCCTCCAAAGTGTTTATAGGACAATTTGTGTGGAGTAGGTTTTTCTGGAAGTGGTTTGGGGAGGGAGACCGAGAGAGCGAGAGAGAGAGAGCCAGACCTGACTCTCCTTGATAGGAACCCGCTGGAAAACTTGAGGAGCGGAACAGATGTTTGCTATTTGAGAAAAGTCTCTGGAAGGAAGAGAAAATATTTGGCCAGCACCGGGGATGGGGTGAAAAGCAAACAGTTCATTCCTGGGTGCAGGAACAGCCAAATATGTTGTGTGCACATTTGGAGAGGAGATGAGAGAGAGAGACCAGGCAGAAGGTCCTTCAAAAGTTTATGGAGTCTTTAAGTCTTTACCAAGACCAAGTTCTGTTAAGGACTGAACCTGCGTGGAAGGAAAAGGCTATAGAGGGAGATGGACTCTCCTTGAAACATACATAACGCTGTCTTATACTGAATCAGACCACTGGTCCATCCAGGACCAGTCTACTCAGACTGGAAGCAGCACTCCAGGCTCTCAAGAAGAGGTCTTTCATGTCATCTTCTGCCTGGTCCTTTTAACTGGAGATGCTGAGGATTGAACCTGAGATCTTCTGTATGGCTCTACCACTAAGCCATGGCCCTTCTCCACAGCTCTCCAGGATATCAGGCTGAAGTCTTTCACATCACCTACTGCCTGGTCCTTTTAACTGGAGATGCCGGGGATTGAACCTGGGACTTTCTGCATGCCTAGCAGCTGCTCTATCTCAGAGCCAGATCCCCTGATCAGGACCTTGGTCCATCCAGTCATGTCTACTCAGACTTGACAATGGCTCTCCATGGTCTCATGCAGAGATCTTTCACCATCACCTCCTCCTCCTCCTCCTCCTCCTCCTTCTCTTCTTCTCTTCTTCTTCTCTTCTTCTTTTCTTTTCTTCTCTTCTCTTCTTCTTCTTCTTCTTCTTCTTCTCTTCTTCTTCTTCTCTTCTTCTTTTCTTCTTATTCTTCTTCTCTTCTTCTCTTCTTCTTTTTCTTCTCTTCTCTTCTCTTCTCTTCTCTTCTTTTCTTCTTCTTCTTCTCTTCTCCTCCTCTTCTTCTTCTTTTCTTCTTCTTCTTCTTCTTCTCTTCTTCTTCTCTTCTTCTTCTCCTCCTCTTCTTCTTCTTCTCTTCTTCCTCCTCCTCTTCTTCTTCTCTTCTTCCTCTTTCTCTTCTTCTTCTTCTCTTCTTCTTCTGTTCTTCTCCTCCTCCTCCTCCTCCTCCTCCTCCTCCTCCTCCTCCTCTTCTTCTTCTTCTTCTTCTTCTTCTTCTTCTTCTTCTTCTTCTTCTTCTTCTTCTTCTTCTTCTTCTTCTTCTTCTTCTTCTTCTTCTTCTTCTTCGTAAAGTAACTGTGACTTGATGGCATTTTCTACTGCTGTTAGACAACTATCATCAGATTTGACCATGGACCATGGAGAGAGGAAGGAGGAAGAAAATTATCCACTCTTCTCCCCCCATCCTTCAATCTGCTTTCCATCATCGAGGCCTTTTTCATATGTGGAGCAGCGGGTGGGACTGGGAATTTTCGAAGGCGTCCCTGTCTCCTGCTGATCTCCTGAAGGCAACAGACCCCACAAGGCTTGCCAAATAACCAGGAATATTTCCCTGGCTTACCTCTGCAAGCCATACGGAACCTCTTGATCTACGGAAACTGGCAGGAACATTCCTTAAACGCTACCATCTGCCAACATCTGTTTATTGTGTGGTTGCTGGTCAAAGCACAAGGGTGGGACTGATTTTTTTTCAACCTGGCCCGTTGGTGGAAGGAAGGAAGGACGGAAGGAAGGAAGGAAGGAAGGAAGGACCGACCGACCGACCGACCGACCGACCGACCGACCGACCGACAGATGGAAGGACCGACGGACGGAAGGACCGACGGACGGAAGGACCGACAGACCGACCGACCGACGGAACGAACGAATGAACTCCAAGTACGAGCAGTTCTATGCAAGAGATGACCCAATGTGGTTCACCATGACCTGCCTCTGCATAGCAGCCTTGGACTTCCTTGGTGGTCTCCCATCCAAGAACTAATCAGGGCCAAACATGCTTAGTGTCTGAGACCCCATGAGATTGGACTAGCTTGCCTCTGTGTAGCTACCCTGGACTTCCTTGGTGGTCTCCCATCCTGGAACCTACCAGGGCCAACCCTGCTTAGCTTCCGAGAGCTGTTGTGATTGGGTTACCTAATGGGCTATCCAGGTTAGAGCAAAATACATACAGAGGAGGTTTGCCATTGTTTGCTGTGTCTTCCTCAGTGGTTTCTCCTCCAAGTACTGACCATGGCTGACCCTGCTAAGCTCTCAAGCTCTCATGAGGTCAAGCTAAGCTGGGGAACTGGTGCTACTCAGGAGCTCTAGAATGTGCCCGAAATGAGGTCTGACCTAAGAGTCTAGTTGACCTGTTAATTCTGCAGAGACTGTGTTGCATGTATTTTGGGGCAGCCCCCTCCGACCTCATCTGTTATCGTCAAGAACAGTTTGATGTGCAGACGGAGGCAAGCAAAGATTGGCCCAGTATGGAAGTGAACCTTATCACTCACGGACCAAGCTGTTGTGAAAAGCACAGTTACGGTGGGAGGTCGAAAAGTTGGCAACCTGCAGGGAAGGTTGGTAAGGGGTCTCTCTTATCACCTCCCCTGAGTCTGGATCTGTGTTTGGGATGTGGGAAAGGGATGGTTCTTGAACCAAGCACCTACGTTTTTTGGTTCACGGCCTATCATTTCTGCCCTGTAGCTAGGGTTATCAGCTCTGGGTTGGGACAATCCTGGAGATTTGCGTGGCGGCGGCGGGGGGGGGGGGGGGGCTTGCAAATGGCAAGGTTGAGGGAGGCATCTTAGCAGGGTATCAAAGCGCTGAGTCCACCCTCCAGAGCTTCCGTTTCCTCCAGGGAAACTGATCTTGGTGTTTTTGTGGAGGATCCATCATAATCATGGAATTAAAGAATCACAGAGTTGGAAGAGACCTCAAGGGCCATCAAGTCCAACCCCCTGCAATGCAGGAACACACAATCAAAGCACTCCTGACAGACGGCCATCCAGCCTCTCTGCAGCTCCATCTAGGGGCAGCAGTGGCGTAGGAGGTTAAGAGCTCGTGTATCTAATCTGGAGGAACCGGGTTTGATTCCCAGCTCCGCCGCCTGAGCTGTGGAGGCTTATCTGGGGAATTCAGATTAGCCTGGGCACTCCCACACACGCCAGCTGGGTGACCTTGGGCTAGTCACAGCTTCTCGGAGCTCTCTCAGCCCCACCTACCTCCCAGGGTGTTTGTTGTGAGGGGGGAAGGGCAAGGAGATTGTCAGCCCCTTTGAGTCTCCTGCAGGAGAGAAAGGGGGGATATAAATCCAAACTCCTCTTCCCTTCTTCTTCTTCTTCTTCTTCTTCTTCTTCTTCTTTAAAAACCTCCTGCTCCCTCACCAACATGACATCCCTTCAGATATCTAAACATGGCTATCATGTCACCGCTTCACCTTCTCTTGACCAAACTAAACATCCCCAGCTCCCAAAATCTCTCCTTGTAGGGCATGGATTCCAGACCTTTGGCCATTTTGGTCGCCCTCCTCTGGAGACGTTCCAGCTTGTCATTGTCCTTCTTGAATTGTGCTGGCCAGAACTGTACACAATATTCCAGCAGGAACAATCGCAAGAGGCTGGCAACCCCACCTGTATCTGTCTTCCAATGGGGGCCATTCAACTGATGTATCCCCATAGGGATGAGTGGGTGGGCGACTGGCCAGTTTCATTGCAACTCAAAATACTGTCCCCAAAACTATTCCGTTTTACTTCCATGGGAATCAGTGACCTCTGTTGGCTTCTATGGGGCATCATTGCGAACAGATCTCCTCTTTGCCCTGGTGCAGATAGCCGTTCGGAATCGGTCCCCTCTTATCTGTGTGGATACTATTCTGGAGCTGACGTTTTCGTCTTTCCCCCCTCCTCTCTCTACCAAGCCTGCAGCTATGACGGGAATCCAACCCCAGCGCCTGGCCTGCGAGCCGTCACTCATTCAAAGCCCCCTTCTCCAGCGCTTTCCTGACAGGCTGCTGAGTTTTGCAGCGTCTCTTGACAAGAGGTATGAAATCTCACTCATCTGTTTGCCTTGAAGGAGCTCTGGCTTTGACCGTCCCATTTTACAGGGCCTGTGGCCAGTGGTGGGATCCAAAAATTTTAGTAACAGGTTCCCATGGTGGTGGGGTTCAAACTGTGGCGTAGCGCCAATGGGGCTGGGCGTGGCATTCCGGGGGCGTGACCGGGCATTCCGGGGTGGGGCATTCCTGGGCAGGGCTATGGCAAGGACGCAGCCACTGCGCCGGTCCTTGGGCGGGAAACGAATGCACGCAGGCGCAGGCTGCCACGCACGATGGTGCACCTCCTGCTAGACTGCTTCCAGTTCTGCGCAATACTGCTGAGAGGAGGGGCGTAACTAAGGCAAAAATCACGTGGCAAAATCACCCATTAGTAACCCCGTCTTGGCACACACACATAATTAGTAACCTACTCTCGGGAACCTGTGAGAACCTGCTGGATCCCACCTCTGCCTGTGGCTATGTTTACACTCCCCACCAATCATGAGAAACTAGGTTTCTGCGTAGAAACAGGGCTGTCTTATCCATAAGCGAGGCTAGGCCAAAGCCTAGATGTCTCACAGGGACCAGGGTCTGTCAATTTGGGGGTTGGGAAGCATGAGCGGGAAGTGGGGACTGAAAAATTTTGGGTTCGGGTTTTTTTAACCTGAACATTTTCAGTAACAGCCGAATAAAGCTTTACTGAAAATTTCCGGGTTAAAAAAAACCCAACCTGAAATTTACTAATAAAAATTATTAGAGTTGATCCCTAATCCAGAGCTAGAGCAGGAAATGAACATAAGAACTAGCCTGCTGGATCAGACCAGAGTCCATCTAGTCCAGCTCTCTGCTACTCGCAGTGGCCCACCAGGTGCCTTTGGGAGCTCACGTGCAGGAGGTGAAAGCAAGGGCCTTCTGCTGCTGCTGCTCCCGAGCACCTGGTCTGCTACGGCATTTGCAATCTCAGATCAAGGAGGATCAAGATTGGTAGCCATAAATCGACTTCTCCTCCATAAATCTGTCCAAGCCCTTTTTAAATCTGTCCAAGCCTCCTGTGGCAGCATATTCCAAACACCAATCACACGTTGCGTGAAGAAGTGTTTCCTTTGATTAGTCCTAATTCTTCCCCCCAGCATTTTCAATGGATGCCCCCTGGTTCTAGTATTGTGCTAGATAAACCTCTCTCCAGTGGATTAGGGGATTGCCTGCCCGGCTTCACTTGCCCATTCTTCCACATGACCTGTGGACTCTAATCTGTTGGACCAGGTTTGATTCCCTGCTCTTCCTCATGTGTGGTGGACTCTAGTCTGGAGAACTGGGTTCAATCCCCCTTTCTTCCACTCGGAGCCAGCTGGGCGACCTTGGGCAGCAATTGTCAGCCACTTTGAGACTCTTTGGTGGAGAAAAGCAGGGGCATAAAAACCAACTCTTCTTTCTGACAAGCGGGAACAGGTCCAAAGGAGGGCAACCAAAATGGTGACAGGTCTGGAGTCCATGCTGTATGAGGAGAGACTTAGGGAGCTGGGCAGAGGTGGGATCCAGCAGGTTCTCACCGTTTCCCGAGAGTAGGTTACTAATTATTTGTGTGTGCCGAGAGGGGGTTACTCATTGGTGATTTTGCCACGTGATTTTTGCCTTAGTTACGCCCTCCTCTCAGCAGTGGCGCGCAGAACTTGAAGCAGTCTAGCAGGAGGTGCACCGGCGAGCATGGCAGCCTGCGCCTGCATGCATTCGTTTCCCGCCCAAGGACCGGCGCAGCGGCTGCGTCCTTGCCACAGCCCCGCCCAGGAATGCCCCACCCCCAGAATGCCCACCATGCCCCCGTCGTGCCCCGCCCAGCCCCATTGGCGCTACGCCACAGTTTGAATCCCACCATCATGGGAGCCTGTTACTAAAATTTTTGGATCCCACCACTGGAGCTGGGGATTTTTCATTTGGTGAAGAGAAGGTTGAGAGGTGACATGATAGCCACATTTAGATTTTTGAAGGGATGTCATGTTGGTGAGGGAGTAAGCTTGTATTCTGCTGCTCCAGAGACTGAGACCAGAAGTCACGGGTTCAAGTGAAGGAAAAGAGATTCCACCTAAACATCAGGAAAAACTTCCTGACGGTAAGAGATGTTTCGACAGTGGAATGCACTCCCTCGTAGCATGATGGAATCTTATTTCTTTGGAGGTTTTTAAAGAGAGGCTGGATGGCCATCCGACAGGAGTGTTTTGAAGGTGTGTTCCTGCATTGCAGGGGGTTGGACTTGATGGCCCTTGGGGGTCTCTTCCAGCTCTACGATTCTATAAAGAAGGAACTCAAGATGAAAAGATACACAACGCTTGGGGGCCGAAAATTAGCACGTGTCATGAGATGCTAATTTTCAGCACTCGCTCATTTCCTCTCTGCTCTAATCAAGCTAATTACTATGCGCTCTGTGCCTTTGCTTCCTGAGTTCCTTCTTTCCAACACCTCTCCCCCCCTCCTGACTGTGATATAAGGGCTTGGATACCTCCATTCCAACATAAGAACATAAGAACTAGCCTGCTGGATCAGACCAGAGTCCATCTAGCCCAGCTCTCTGCTACTCGCAGTGGCCCACCAGGTGCCTTTGGGAGCTCACGTGCAGGAGATGAAAGCAATGGCCTGCTGCTGCTGCTGCTGCTGCTGCTGCTGCTCCTGAGCACCTGGTCTGCTAAGGCATTTGCAATCTCAGATCAAGGAGGATCAAGATTGGTAGCCAGAGATCGACTTCTCCTCCATAAATCTGTCCAAGCCCTTTTTAAAGCTATCCAAATTAGTGGCCATCGCCACCTCCTGTGGCAGCATATTCCAAACACCAATCACACGTTGCGTGAAGAAGTGTTTCCTTTTATTAGTCCTAATTCTTCCCCCCAGCATTTTCAATGGATGCCCCCTGGTTCTAGTATTGTGAGAAAGAGAGAAACATTTCTCTCTGTCCACATTTTCTACTCCATGCATAATTTTATAGACTTCAATCATAATCCCCCCTCAGACATCTCCTCTCCAAACTAAAGAGTCCCAAACACTGCAGCCTCTCCTCATAAGGAAGGTGCTCCAATCCTTCAATCATCCTCGTTGCTCTTCTCTGCACTTTTTCTATCTCTTCGATATCCTTTTTGAGATGTGGCGACCAGAACTGAACACAGTACTCCAAGTGTGGTCGCAACACGGCTTTATATAAGGGCATGACAATCCTTGCAGTTTTATTATCAACTCCTTTCCTAATGATCCCCAGCATAGAGTTTGCCTTTTTCACAGCTGCCATGCATTGAGTTGACATTCCCATGGAACTATCAACTAAGATGCCCAACATGTATCAAATGGGAAACAGCTTTGACTCTCATAAGCTGATTCCCCCCCCTCCCCCACACAAATCTTCTTGGTCTCTTAAGATGCTATTGGACTCGAATTCAGCTCTTCTACTGCAGACTAGCGCAGCTCCTTCCTGAAACCTACTTACATGCATAATTCTCTAAACTGGCAAGGCTGCATGTAGATTGTTTTCCAAACGCTGCACTCCCGTAAATCTGTTATTTAAAAGGGGCGCTGGATTCAGTCCCACCCACCCCCCGCCCCACAACTCCTCCCAACCCATCCAACGGGCGGATTGATCAGGGGGATTTCAGCCTTTGAAAAGATTTGTTGGATCGGGGCCAGTATCTATATAGCCGCAGAGAGAGAGAGAGAGAGATTATAAACGCACATTATCACCTTAAATTACTCCTAAATGCACTAAATTGGTCCTACATTAATGAGGGAGGGGGGGATCCTTTCGCTGGCAGCCTCTACATCCCATAATTTTGCAAAGGAAGGTCATTTGTCTTCCAAACAGGCCTCTGCTCTGGCACAGCCGAACATACTTTGTCAGCTCCATCGCTGGAGCCGATTCCCAAACTTTTGATCTGCTTTTCTTCAAAATCCTCTCGCCTCCTGCTTCCCAGCCATCCTGCGTGTCCTGCCTCTTCCTGCCTGATAGCCCGTTTCAAAAGGGATTTGGTTTCCATAGGGGCAATTGCCCGCGAAGTGGGACTACGGCTCCGGCCAAGCGCGGGAGGCCCATTGAGGCAAAGCCAAGGCCAAGTCTGTTATTTTTCAGGTTTCATATTATACCTCCGATGCCTGCCAGCTCTTCATCACCCAAGTCTGGAATGGGTACCGCCACCGTCACCATCAAGAGGAGCAAAATCCAGAGAGTGAGTGTCAGAGGTGGGATCCAAAAATTTTAGTAACAGGTTCCCTCACCAGCCCCCCCCCCTCAGCAAAGGGGGCAGAGGCGTACCTAGGCAAACCTAAGCCCTGGGCAAAACCTGAGTTGGATGCCCCCCCATGGGCAGCCACCCCACCACGACCCCCCCCCCAAAAAATTTTTTTGCACCAGGTCATTTCTAAATCATCATCACATTATAGAAAATGCCCCAACTCACAAATCTGAACACAGCAATGGTGAAACACACAGGTTCTTTGATAGAGACTGGTGAGATAAAAGGCACGAAAGGCTGAGAATCCATGAGTTGCAGTACCTGAAAGGGATTAACCCAGTTCAGGGAGTTACATTATTAGTCGCAATTGCTATATGGAACCTTCACTTTCAAAGGCAGGATGCCTCTCGGGGAGGCGAGGGCGTGGAGGCGGAAAAGCGGACCCCATTAGTAACCCCCTCTCGGCACACACAAAGAATTAGTAACCCACTCTCGGGAACTGGTGAGAACCTGCTGGATCCCACCTCTGGTGAGTGTGAAAAGCTTGAAAAAATGCTCCTCAAATAGATGGCAAGGTACCACTACAGGAGAAGAATCAGCCTTTACTGTCAGGAAGTTTGTTCTGATGTTTAGGTGGGATCTCTTTTCCTTCACCTCGAACCCATGACTCCTGGTCCGAGCCTCTGGAGCCGCAGAAAACAAGCTTGCTCCCTCATCAACATGACATCCCCTCCAATATTGAAACATGGCTATCAAGTCACCCCTTAACCTTCTCTTCTCCAGACTAAACATCCCCAGCCCCCTAAGTCTCTCCTCCTAGGGCACAGGTGTCAAACTTGCGGCCCTCCAGATGTTAATGAACTACAGTTCCCATCAGCCCTTGCCAGTATAGCCAATGCTCATGTTGAGAGGGACTGATGGGACCACCCCTTACGTCCCGAGTCGTGCCCTCCGCTCTGCGGAGGCGAATCTACTGGTGGTCCCCGGCCCCTCCATGATGCGGCTGGCCTCCACACGGGCCAGGGCGTTTGGCCCCTGCCTGGTGGAATGCCCTTCCTCTAGCAGTTAGGGCCCTGCGGGACATTGGAGAGTTCCGCAGGGCCTGCAAAACGGTGCTGTTCCACCGGGCTTTTGAGGGGGCCCGCCGCTGAGCCCACCCCTCGTGTTGTCCTGCACACTGGCTATCTATTGGACCATCTGCCAATCCCCTCCCTTCCCAGGGTTTGATCACTGGGGTTGGGTGCCAGACGTCTTCTATTATTAATCAAATTATTTATTGAAGGCTACTACTGCTGCCGTAGTTTTATAGTTTTAAGGCTTTGTATTTTAACTGGGGTTATTCGATTTGTTTTATTGTATTGTTGTTTGTTGTGCATCGCCCTGAGCCCTTTGGGGGTAGGGCGGTTTACCAAATTGAATAAATAAATAAATAAATAAACAAACAAACAAACAAACAAATAAATAAATAAATAAATAAATAAATTGTAGTTCATGAACATCTGGAGGGCCGCAAGTTTGACACCCCTGTCCTAGGGCTTGGATTCTAAACCTTTTATCATTTTGGTTGCTTTGAATACTTTAAAATAAACCTTGCTTACTTTTCTCATATCGCTTATCATGGAATCCTAGAGTTGGAAGATACCCCACAGGTCATCAAGTCCAACCCCCTGCCATCCAGAACACACAATCAAAGCATTCCTGACAGAGGGTCATTCAGCCTCTCTTTAAAAACCTCCAAAGAAGGAGACTCCACCACACTCCGGGGCAGTGCATTCCACTGTCCAACAGCCCTGACTGTCAGGAAGTTTTTCCCTGATCTTTAGGTAGAATCTCTTTGCTTTCACCTTGAACCCGTGACTCCTGGTCCTGTTCTCTGGAGCCGCAGAAAACAAGCTTGCTCTGGAACTCTAGAGAAAGGGGACTCTGCAATCGAAGGACAGCAGGGGCGTAATGCCCATTGGGCAAGGTGGGCAGCTGCCCAGGGCACCACCTTGTGGGGGGCATCAACATGCAGGGTTCGTGTTTGGGTATTTTAGTGGTTTTCCATTTTTGGCCTGCAGGGGGTGCAGTTTTTAGGCTAGCGACACCAAAATTTCAGAGTATCATCAGGAGACTGTCCTTATGCTACCCCCCAGGTTTGGTGCAGTTTGGTTCAGGGGGGCCCAAAGTTATGGACCCTCAAAACTGTAGCCCCCATCTCCTATTAGCTCCCATTGGAAACAATAGGGGATGGGGCACCCCCTTTGGGAGTCCATAACCTTGGACTCCTTGAACCAAACCTCACCAAACTTGGGGGGTAGCATAAGGACAGTCTCCTGATGATACGCTGAAATTCTGGTGCTGATATGTCTAAAAATGCACCCCCTGCATGCACCAATGTCCTGATGCAAAAAAAAATTGGTCGTGGTGGAGTGGCCGCCCATGGGGGGGGGATCCAACTCAGGTTTTGCCCAGGGCTACAGTTGCCTGGTTACGCCCCTGAAGGACAGCAATACCCCCGAGAGTTTTCTCATTCTGGACTTGATGCCCAGACCTAGGCCCCTGCCAAGCTGGTAATAGGCCCAAACCAGATGGGAAACATAGGCCCCATTTCAAACTGCTCATTAAGTATTTTCAAAACCAGTGCTGAGTACATCTGATTTATATATGGGTCTATATGTGTGTATAGGATGTACTTAAGTTACAAGCAACCGAACAGAATGAAATAACTGGAACCTTTTGTAAAAACGGTCACGGCGCGTAATTTTATTCAGCGTGTGTATAAGACACGTGGATCATATTTAATGAATACATTGAGAGTTTTGCTTCCGTAACCTTTGCTTGCTAATCCACAAGTGCTAAAAGGGACAGTCACGTCTGCAAAAATGTGTAATAGAAGACTGTAAAACTTGCGAGAAGAATCCAACTGGAATGTGTATGAGCTAATGAATTTAGGATACGGCAATATGTGACATAATTAGAATAGCCCAATTATTTGTATTGTTGAAGGCTTTCACGGCCGGACTCAACTGGTTATTGTGATTAGGGTTGGAGATTCGGACAGTCCGAATTGGATTTTTACCAAATCTGCACTGATTCGGACGGATTCAGACGAGCAAGGTCCGAATCTGAGCTGTCCGAATCCTAACAGATCCGAATCCATGGGATTCGGATCACCAGCCGAATTGCGTTTTTATTTTTTGGTGTTTTTTCACGTTTCGGCCTGCAGGGGGCACATTTTTAAACATATCTGCACCAAAATTTCAGGGTGTCCTCAAGGGCCTGTTCCGATGATACCCTCCAAGTTTGGTGCAGTTTGGTTTAGGGGGGCCAAAGTTATGGACCCCCAAAAGGGGTGTCCCTATCCCCCATTCTTTCCAATGGGAACTAAGGAGATGAGGCTACCCTTTTGAGGGTCCATAACTTTGGCCCCCCTGAACCAAACTGCACCAAACTTGGAGGGCATCATCAGGACAGTCTCCTGATAATACACTGAAATATTGGTACTGATACATCTACAAATGCACCCCCTGCAGGCACCCCCAGAAATCTGAACAAGATTCTTTGTTCTGCAGTGACTTAGCTGCATTGCTGTCAATAGGGAATTTCTGATAGAAGGCTGTGGAGTGCACATTTTTCATGGTAAACCCACAAAACTTTCAGGGTATCTTCAGGAGAGTCTCTGGATGACACCATCTAGGTTTGGGGAACTTTACTTCAGGAGGCAGTGGGAGATGGGCCCTACCCTTTTGGGGTCCCATATAATTAAACCCCCTGAAGCAAAATTCCCCAAACCTGGATGGTGTCATCCAGAGACTCTCCTGAAGATACCCTGAAAGTTTTGTGACCATACCTTCAGAAATGTGCACCTCACAGCCCTCTACCAGAAATTCCTCATTGACAGCAATACAGCTAAGTCACTGCAGAACAAAGAATCTTGGGCAAATTTCTGGGGGTGCCTGCAGGGGACGCATTTTGAGATGTATCGGCACCAAATTATCAGGGTATCATCAGGTGACTGTCCTGATGTTGCCCACCAAGTTTGGTGCTGTTTAGTTCAGGTATGGACCCTCAAAAGGGGTGCAACTATCCCCCATTGTTTCCAATGGGAGCTGATAGGGGATGGGGGCTACACCTTTGAGAGTCCATAACTTTGGCTCCCCTGAACCAAACTGCACCAAACTGTGGGGGTATCATCAGGACAGTCTCCTGATGATACCCTGAAAGTTTGGTGTCACTAGCTTTAAAAATGCTGGTTTGCGTGTTTCACCGCTCACTCACTCCAGCAGGCTTCATGTGCAGGAGCGGTGAAACATGAAAACCAGAATTTTTAAAGCTAGTGGCACCGAATTTCAGGGTATCATCAGGAGACTGTCCTGATGACACCCCCCAAGTTTGGTGCAGTTTGGTTCAGGGGGGCCAAAGTTATGGACCCTCAAAGGGGGCCCCCTATCCCCCATTGTTTCCAATGGGAGCTAAGGAGATGGTGGCTACCATTTTGAGGGTCCATAGCTTTGGCCCCCCTAAACCAAACTGCACCAAGCTTGGGGGGTGTCATCAGGAAAGTCACCTGATGATACCCTGATATTTTGGTGCTGCAGGCACCCCAAAAATTTGCCCAATATTCTTTTTTCTGCAGTGACTTCTGCATTGCTGTCAATGGGGAATTTCTGGTGGGGGCTGTGGGGTGCACATTTATCAAGGTACAGACACAAAACGTTCAGGGTATCTTCAGGAGAGTCTCTGAATGACACCATCCAGGTTTGAGGAACTTTGCTTATGGGGGCAGTGGGAGATGGACCCTACCCATAACATTGAACCCCTTGAAGCAACGGTCACCAAACCTGGATGGTGTCATGAAGAGACTCTCCTGAAGACACCCTGAAAGTTTTGTGGGTTTACCATGAGAAATGTGCACTCCACAGCCCTCCCACAGAAATTTCCCATTGGCTGCAATTGAGCCAGCCAGCCAGCCACTACAGAGCACAGAATCTGGGGAAATTTCTTTGGGTGACTGTGAGGGGTGCACTTTTAGAGCTACTGTCACCAAAATTTCAGGGTATCATAAAAGTACTGTCCCTATGATACTCCCCAAGTTTGGTGAAGTTTGGTTCAGGGGGTCCAAAGTTATGGACCTTCAAAAGTGTAGCCCCCATCTCCTGTTAGCTTCCATTGGAAACAATGGGGGATGGGGCACCCCTTTTGAGGGTCAATAACTTTGCCCCCCCCTGAACCAAACTGCACCAAACTTGGGGAGAATCATCAGGATAGTCCCCATATGATATCCTGAAAGTTTAGTGTCACTAGCTTTAAAATTGCGTCCCCTGCAGGCCAAAACGTGTAAAAACACCAAAAATTCAAAAAAATAATAAAACGGACCCGAATTTTTCGGATTTACCCGAATTTTCAGGCATATCCGAATCGGCTATGATTCGGATTTGGGTATACAAATCATTTTATGCCCCAAAATACCCAAATCCGAATTTTACCGAATTTTTTTAGTATTGACCAACCCTAATTGTGATCTTTCTGGGCTGTGCAGCGGTGGTCTGGTAGATCTTGCTCCTAACATTTGGTATACCTTGTTCCTAACGTTTGGTAGATCTTGTTCCTAACATTTCGCCTGTATCTGTGACTGGCATCTTCAGAGGTGTATCACTGAGAGAACACACTCTGTGATACACCTCTGAAGATGCCAGCCACAGATGCAGGCGACACATTAGGAACAAGATCTACCAGATCACAGCCGCACAGCCCGGAAAACCCACAACAACCACCCTGATTCTTGTTTGTTTCAGTATATAAAAGGCTTGCTTTTGGTAGAGTTCCTCAGAGAAATGGGGCACGACGAGCCCCATTTCTCTCGCCAGCAGACAATAAAGCTTTTATTTCTGGAATTTTTGACGGTCCACTATTTAGCTTTTTGCTCAACCGTACTGTTGCAAGAAGTGCTAAGTTCATGTTTATCCTGCGTTTGGAATTTCAGATCAGAAATGGTCATCACTTCTTCACGTACGTCCTCTCAAAATCGTTGGACCACCGAGCCCCTCTTCCTCGGTTGTGACCTGCCCAGACACCGAAAAACCATATTTGTTAGCGATCCATCCTTTTCGACGAAGGCCAAAGGTGTTCCAACATATGTGCGCAGAAGACCCCTCCAGAGGGTAATGGCTTTGTGGGAATACACGGTTCTGAAATATTTGTGCGGTTTCTTCCACCTTGACCCGGGGGGAGATTTCCTCTGTATGTAACGGGACCTGGGTTTACCATCCATGAGTGAAAGAATATAATACAAGCTGTCAAGTCGTATTAAGTGCAGAGCCAGCCGTTTGTGACCTCGGGGGTCTGGTTTGTAAACCGCAGCAATCTGTAGAGTATCACAACACTGATACTTTCACTAACGGATGCCTGTCGTGTTTTGGGGCGGACGGAGATGGCGGGCTGGAAGAACGCCTCTTTGAAGTCGATGCCGGATTTTGAAGTGTCTGGATGCACGGGGGCTGTTGGGCGGGAGAATAAGGGCAGGAAATTGTTTTTTAGCCTGAAGGGAGAACTTATGGAACTGAATTTCAAATTCTCTTCACCTAATAACACTTAAATGTTCTATTTTAAACCCCCTCTTCTCATCCAGAGAAGAGAGAACGATGCAATTGCTTCGTGCGCAGATGGTTGATTTTGGATGATTATAATGAAGACACACCTGGAATCGGTTCTGGTTTTACCACGGGAAGCCATGAAAAGGGTTGCGACACAGGCGGGAGAGGAGATGTTAGCTCCTCGGCTGAAATTACTTGCTTGCTTGAATCTAGCAACCCTGGTCCCCAGACTGCAAGGATCTTGCCCGTTACAGCTGCTTTCTGGAGGTGAAACCAGCTTTGGGATCCCGCTGCATTATCTCAGATCCTCTGAAGATGCCAGCCACAGATGCAGGCGAAACGTCAGGAGAGAATGCTGCTAGAACACGGCCATACAGCCCGGAAACCACACAGCACCCCAGTGATTCTGGCCGTGAAAGCCTTCGACAATACTCTTAAGCACTCTTAAGCACTGTTTAAGCACTCCGTGAGGGTGAGTCCCTTGCGTTTTCAAACCACTTTCACAACTGTTTGCAAGTGGATTTTGCCATTCCACACAGCTTCAAAGAGCACTGAAAGCAGTTTGAAAGTGCATTATTTTGCATGTGCGGAATGAGCCATGGACAGTGGAAGCAGCCTGCATATATGTGGATATTTTAATAAATAAATAGAAACGGAACTGTAATTCGTAGGTCATAATAGACGGCGCGTCCCCTAGAACTGCAAACTACAGAGACCAGTTCCATTGGGAAAAATGGATGCACAGAGCATGGGCTCTGTGATATTGTGCCCTACTGATGCCTCTATCCTCCCCATGCTCCGTCTCAAAATTCCCCCGCGTTTCCCAACCTGGATTTGGCAACCTTAGCCCCCTCCCTCCATCCTCTGCCAGTGGTTGGGAAGGGGGGTGCACCTAGCAACCCTAGATGTGTGTGTGTGGGGGGGTGCATATCCTCCCCCTTTGTATCGTAGAATAGCGTTTTCCATGGAACTTGTGGCTAGTTCCCCCCCTCCCCTTTTAACGAGCGCAATTCCAAATCTCCCTACGTATTTCAGGTAACTGGATCCGCGTGTCTGTGTTTCTTTCTGAACAGCGACTGATTTAGGGATCTTTAGGGCTGTTTTCCATGATTTCCCCCCAGTTATTCCGCCTCCGGTGACTCTTGTGAAGTCTGGAAAGGGTCTCCCTGGAAAAACTATTGGAAAGCAAACCCGTCTCCTGTAAAACGTGGTTCTGTTCAGGTTAATTCTCCACGCTACCCGTTCAAAACCTCACCGCATCGTTAAAAGCCATTTATCCGCTTTGTGATTAAAGGACAGAATGTTTTGGCAAGGCGGGAGATCTCCCCTTCAGACAGAGTGTATTTTTGACTAACCGCATTTACAGTCGGCGCTGGGCAATAACTTTTTTTTTAAAACGTCAGAGACTTGCTATTTTCCATTTCATTCCAACCAGCCTCGTCTTATAAACCGGCCCAATGTATTTGTGCGCTGCGTCCTGTCACTGACGATTAGAAGATTTCAAGGTTGAATTTCCAATGATATTCGGGCACGCATTACTTTGTTCCGTGTTGGATGGGGAAGGGTGGGTTATTCTGGAAGAGTTTGGATTTATACCCTCCCCCCTTTCTCTCCTGTAAGGAGACTCAAAGGGGCTTGCAATCTCCTTTCCCTCCCCACCCCCCACAACAGACACCCTGTGAGGTAGGTGGGGCTGAGAGAGCTTAGAAGAGCTGTGACTAGCCCCAAGTCTCCCAGCTGGCGTGTGTTGGAGTGTACAAGCTAATCTGGTTCACCAGATAAGCCTCCACAGCTCAAGTGGCAGAGCGGAGAATCGAACCCAGTTCTCCAGATTAGAGTGCACCTGCTCTTAACCACTACACCACGCTGGCTCTCTATATAGCCTTCAAACTACCAATTTTATTGGTTGTGGTGGGCTTTTTGGGCTGTGTGGCCGTGGTCTGGTAGATCTTGTTCCTAACGTTTTGCCTACATCTGTGGCTGGCATCTTCAGAGGTGTATCACAGAGAAAAGTCTGTTTCACACTGTGTCTAGTGTAAGGTGACCAGATGGTCACCTTTCTGAACCGGGACGGGGGGTAGGCGGCTGCGCGCACGGCTGCAGGAGCGCACTGCCTTCTGGGGCACTGCCGTTTCCTGCCCTGTCACAGGGCGGGAAACGGCAAGCCCCAGAAGGTCATGCTCCTGCGGCCGCGCACGCAGCCGCCTACCCCCCGTCCCGGTTGCGCCCCAGAAGGCAGTGCAGCAGCCTCCCAAGAATCGGGACAATTTCAATGGGACGCGGGACAAATTGTTTGAAGGCGGGACTGTCCCGCCAAAAGTGGGACGTCTGGTCAGCCTGGTCTAGTGAGAAGGGAAAGTTTAGTGGGGTATATATTGTCCATGTCCCAGGGTGGGGAAACAATCAGTAAGTGTTTCGGTGGAACTTGCTATGCAAAGGTGTGGTTGAGTGCATTGTATTGTGGGTGGGGTTATCAGTTCTTTTTTTTTCGACCAGACCACGGCCACACAGCCCGGAAAACCCACCACAACCGGTTGGATCCAGTCATGAAAGCCTTCGACAATACCAGTTTTATTATTTATTATGTCTGTTTCCCTTTTATAATGTTAACGTTTTTATTCTCCTTTAGTATTTATACATTTATTCTGTTTTCTTTACACCCCTATACCTTTTCCTGGCCCGACTTCCTTTTACCAGTAGGTTTTGCTTTTATTCCTTTTAGATACGTATCTGCTGTTTAATTATGTTTTACTCTGTAATACGTTTTATCCTTTACTTTGTTTACTTTATGCTGGTCTGTGACCGTAATAAAGACTGACTGGTCCTTTTTAACTGGAGTTGCCGAGGACTGAACCTGGGACTTTCTGTATGCTGCTGAGCATATGCTGTACCACTGAGGAACTATCCATAGCTCCCCAAGGTACCAAGCAGAGGTATTTCACATCGCCTACTGCTGGTTCTTTTAACTGGAAATGCTGGGTATCGAACCTGGGGCCCTTTCCCCACTCACCTTTTGTTGCGCGCTAACCTTGCCAATTAGCGCGGGGTCCAGCGGCACTCCCCACTACAGGGGCGGCAACAACGCAGCCGCCCCGATTCTGCCCCTCTCGCGCCCTCTCAGCGTGTGACATTTCGGCTCCTCTTTTGAACAGAGCCTTGAACAGAGCAGTGGGTAAGGCCGGGTGGTTGCCCCGGTTTCCTTTTTCCCGCCGCCTGATGACGTGGACCCTCCCGTCCAATCAGGGCATGGCGGGGCGTTCGCGATGCGGCGGGAATTTTTTTTAATTTTCAACTGGACGAATCCTCGACTATTTGTGGACTCAAGATGTTGACAAGATGTGTCCACAAATAGTCGAGGATTCGTCCAGTTAAAAATTAAAAAAACCCCGCTGCATCACGAACGCCCCGCCATGCCCTGATTGGACGGGAGGGTCCACGTCATCAGGCGGCGGGAAAATCACAAACGCGGCAGCCAATCAGGACACCCCCTGAACGGATCATGGCGAGTCCTGCCTGGCTGCTGCACAGCTGCCAGCGGTCGTTTAGGAAGGGGCGGAAGCTGCGGTGGGGAACATGACCCCGCGCCGAAAAGGTCCCGCAGCAGGTGAAAGCGGTAAGTCTCCACGTTATTTTTAGAGTGGAGAAACGCCCTGGGACACTCTGCATGCCAAGCGGATACTCTACCCTCTGCACCCAGATGTTGCTGTACGCTGGAGACAGAAGTGACTTTTTTTTCATTCTAAGTGCTAAACGGGCAGATCAAGGAGCCAGGAGCCAGCATTAATTGCGCCATCTGCAAGTTCAGATCATGACTCGGGTTCTAAACTGCGGTTAATGCGAGCCGCGGTTTGGCACGGTGCCTCCCCCAAATCTCTGTCTGTCCGTGAGTCACTTTTCAACAGCACCCAGAGATGGCTTAGATCAACAGCTGAAAATGCCATTTTGAAGTCAGAAGCAAATAAATCAATTCAGAATGGTCCCATTAAAAAGGAATCATTTCTCGGGGATCAGCTGTTCCCCCAACCCAGTCGGGACCGATCGCTCAACAAACCTGTCGGCATGAATTTGCGTACGTCTCGGCCTTCTGAGAAATGGTGTTAATTTAGTTGAGAACAGCAATTTTCCCAATGTGATTGAAGCAATGTAAAATGGCAGGAGCTTTAACGTATTTCAAAGGGATTGGGGTGGCTGCCGCAAACGGCTTCATAAACAACGCTGTCTCTACATTACATCTTTTCAAGAGGAGGAGAAGGTGACTTTAGGATCAAATGGGACATGATAATACCCAGTGGTGGGATCCAAAAATTTTAGTAACAGGTTCCCATGGTGGTGGGATTCAAACTGTGGCGTAGCGCCAATGGGGCTGGGAGGGGCACGACGGGGGCGTGGCCGGGCATTCCAGGGGCAGGGCATTCCTGGGCGGGGCTGTGGCAAGGACGCAGCCGCTGCGCCGGTCCTTGGGCGGGAAACGAATACACTCAGGCGCAGGCTGCCACGCATGCCGGTGCACCTCCTGCTAGACTGCTTCAAGTTCTGTGCGCTACTGCTGAGAGGAGGGGCTTAACTAAGGCAAAAATCACGTGGCAAAATTACCAATTAGTAACCCCCTCTCGGCACACACAAATAATTAGTAACCTACTCTCGGGAACCTGTGAGAACCTGCTGGATCCCACCTCTGATAATACCCCATCCTTCCGAAAACCAAACCAGGACGTTGGAGCAAAAGTTTTGGAATCCGTGAATGAGAGCATCGGACTATATGAACCAACTCTGTGTGTGAAACATGGCAGCTACACAGAGCAGAATAAGATTGTTTTAAAAATTCAAATTGAACAATTACGAGAGGCAAGCATAACGGTTTGTGTTTTCTTACTCCCAAAATTATTATTATTATTAGGTTATGGTTATTAGATGTTTTTGTAAATGATGGTATTATTATGCTGTTATGTGACATTTAATGATATTCTTTGCCAGGTGTACTGTTGGGCTGAGAGAGCTCCGTAGAGCTGTGACTAGCCCAAGGTCACCCAGCTGGAATGTGTTGGAGTTCACAGGCTAATCTGAATTCCCCAGATAAGCCTCAACAGCTCAGGCGGCAGAGCGGGGAATCAAACCCGGTTCCTCCAGATTAGAATGCACCTGCTCTTAACCACTATGCAGAGGCGTTCCAGGGGTAAATGGTGCCTGGAAACAAATTGTCTCCAGGATGCCCCCCAGCCTCTGCCCCCCACCCTTGATGCCCCCAGGCTCCACCCCCACTGCCCTCGACCCCACCCACAGCACAATGGACATGGGCAAGGTCTAGGGTGCCCACCCACCCCCCAGACTCGATGTGCCAGCTGGGCTCCCAGCCGGCAGCCTGCAGTCTCTTCTGACCTCCCTTCCAGGCAGGCCAGAAGAGACTGCAGTCCTGGCCTCGGAGACCTTCTTTTATAAGCACTGAGGCCGGGGGTGGGGCTTGGGGATCAGGAAGGGGTTGGGGCACGCGAAACGGGTTGGGGCACGCGAAAACGAGGAGACAGCAGGACTTCCTGGTCACGTGGGGGGCTGATTTTGCGCCCCTCATGTGACCAGAAGAGTGGCACCCGGGGACAAGGGGTGTCCCTTGTCCTTAGGTAGATACGCCACTGCCACTATGCCACTGCTGCTCCTCTCTCCGTGGCTGTTCAGGGTCTCTGGCTGAGGTCTTTCATCTGGCCTGGTCTTTTTCAACTGGAGAAGCTGGGAATTGAACCCTTGGACTTTCTGCATGCCAAGTGGATGATCTCCCACTAAGCCCTCCTGGTGTGGCATTGCTTTGTTCTCCAATAGACGTGGCCAGCTCTTAGCTCTTTGGCGTTCATTCATTCTCTCTCTCTCCATTTCTTGTTGTTGCTGTGAGGGGTGGAATACCATTCAGCCGCTCGCCTCAATAACATTTGGCACCCAGGTCTTCAAATGACCCTGGAAACCTCATAAACGAATAAAGACAAATGTGTTTGGGAGCCATTCCTGATGTTGCGGTTCTGTTGTCGAGTGCCGGCTTTATTGTGTGGTTTTAATTGTTTACAAGGGAGGCTGACTCAAGGAGAAGGCCGGTTATAAACAGTTTTCTGAAGATAAAATGTCATATGGGGCAGTTTCTGGCTTTCATGTTAATGAATCTCAGGTAACAGAGAAGGGCAACGAGGATGATTGAAGGACTGGAGCACCTTCCTTATGAGGAGAGGCTGCAGCGTTTGGGACTCTTTAGTTTGGAGAGGAGACGTCTGAGGGGGGATATGGTTGAAGTCTACAAAATTATGCATGGGGTAGAAAATGTTGACAGAGAGAAATTTTTCTCTCTCACAATACTAGAACCAGGGGGCATTCATTGAAAATGCTGGGGGGGGGGGGGGAATCAGGACTAATAAAAGGAAACGCTTCTTCACGCAACGTGTGATTGGTGTTTGGAATGTGCTGCCACAGGAGGTGGTGATGGCCACTAACCTGGATAGCTTTAAAAAGGGCTTGGACAGATTTATGGAGAAGAAGTCGATTTATGGCTACCAATCTTGATCCGCCTTGATCTGAGATTGCAAAGGCCTTAGCAGACCAGGTGCTCGGGAGCAGCAGCAGCAGCAGGCCATTGCTTTCCCATCCTGCACGTGAGCTCCCAAAGGCACCTGGTGGGCCACTGCGAGTAGCAGAGTGCTGGACTAGATGGACTCTGGTCTGATCCAGCAGGCTAGTTCTTATGTTCTTATGTTCTTATGTAACAAAATACAACTGGGGTTCTATATTGGAAATGCTGCCATATTATTTGACTTTAAGGGTAACAGGGAATGGATCAAGGCTACAGAACTGGAGAAGACTAAAAAACTGCTTTTCCCATTTGAATATCTCTCCCCTCCTCCCAAATCTCTTTAAGCCCTAATAAGGAAATAATTATAATTTCCCCCTCCTGCCAGGACTTAGAACAGTCTGGAAGGAGCATTATTGAGTGTGGATAACAGAGTGGGGAATTCTCTCTTTTTTTCCAGTGTCGTGGCCCTGATCCACCTGTACCTATGGATTCTTTTTTGGGCCAAATTACACATCTGGCATCCCAGTCGAGAAAGTCTAATTGCTCACGTGGCTGTTCACCTGTAATCACGTGCGTGGGCTTCATTTGTACCTGCTTGCAAAACCAGACATCCCAGAGTTTGCATGATCTTAATACAAATGCTTGAGTGCCCCCCCCCCCCGGGTGTATAAGCTCAGAGCAAAGCCAACCAGGTGACTTCTGGGGAGGGTTAGACAGAAAAGGTAGTGTTGCTAACATCCGGGTAGGGCTGGAGATCTCTTGGATTCTCAGTAGATCTCCTTACTGCTTTGAAGGGTGGATTCAGTGGTGGGATCCAAAAATTTTAGTAACAGGTTCCCATGGTGGTTGGATTCAAACTGTGGCGTAGCGCCAATGGGGCTGGGTGGGACACAATGGGGGCGTGGCAAGGCATTCCGGGAGCGGGGCATTCCTGGGCGGGCCTGTGGCAAGGACGCAGCCGCTGCGCCGGTCCTTGGGCGGGAAACGAATGCACGCAGGCGCAGGCTGCCACGCACGCCGGTGCACCTCCTGCTAGACTGCTTCAAGTTCCCATCATGACTCACTGCTGAGAGTGAGGGCGCAATTCGGGAGGTAAAAATCACGTGGCAAAACCACCAATTAGTAACCCCTTCTCGCCCCACACAAATAATTAGTAACCTACTCTTGGGAACCTGTGAGAACCTGCTGGATCCCATCTCTGGGTGGATTCCATAGCTCCTTATCCTGTGGCTGTTTGCTTTATACCCTGCTAAGGTCTTTCCCCTCCACAAATCCCACAGGATCCACAGACACACACACCCAATCTCCAGAAATTTCTCAACCCGGAGTTGGTAGCCCAACGCAAAGCAGCTGATGTACCAAAGGGGCTCAGCTCCCTCCTTGCCAGTGGTCGAAAAGGAGGTGAAATTCAGACCATAGGAAAATAGAAATAGCAAAAGATGTCCTTTACATGGGTGGATTGAAGGGGGGGGGGCACTTTGAACCGGCCTTGCAGTTGTAATGGTGAAGAAACCTCTTGTAGTTTAGAGTGTTCAGTAACCATTTTGTCTCAGAAACAGCATAAGAAGTGACTTCCTTTCTTTTTGAAAATTATGTCCACTTAGGGCAAAAATGGTGCTGTTTTTAAAGAAGAAGAGGAGGAGGAGGACTTTGGAATTATACCCCACCTTTCTCTCCTGTAAGGAGACTCAAGGTGGCTTACAAGCTCCTTTCCTAAGGTGACCAGATGGTCACCTTGTAAACCCGGGATGGGGGTAGGCGGCAGTACTCCTGAGGCCACGTGCGCATGTGCGTGCAGCCACAGGAGCGCACGGCCTTCTGGGGCGCTGCCGTTTCCCGCCCTGTGACAGGGCGGGAAACGGCAGCACCCCAGAAGGCCATGCTCCTGCGGCCGCACGCACGGGAGGCTGCCTCACTGCCTTACGCCCCAGAAGGCAGTCCGGCAGCCTCCCAAAAATCAGGACAATGGAAGGAACCCGTGGGACGTGGGACAAATTGTGCGAAGGCGGGACTGTCCCGCCAAAAGTGGGACGGCTGGTCAGCCTATCCTTTCCCTTCCTCTCCCCATAACAGACACCTTGTGAGGCAGGTGGGGCTGAGAGATTTCTGAAGAACTGTGACTAGCCCAAGGTCACCCAGCAGGAATGTAGGAGTGGGGGAACACATCTGGTTCACCAGATAAGCCTCCGCCACTCAGGTGGAGGAGTGAGGAATCAAACCTGGTTCTCTAGATTAGAATTCACCTGCTCTTAACTGCTACACCATGCTGGTGGAGGGCAGAGTTTGGACCAGGGAGGGATCTTAGCAGGATATACCATCCACTTTTCCAACCCAGTAATTTTCTGCAGGGAAACCAGTCTCGGTCTTCTGAAAATCAACTGTAATAGCAGGGGATCTCCAGGGGCTGCCTGAAGGTTGGCAACCAACTCAACCCTCCATGAATTTCCCAACCTGGAGCTGGCAAACGTTAATGTGACTGGCTGGCCCTTGTTTGAAACAGACGACTGGACTACAAGGATATTGTTTTCTTCAGGTAAGGCTCTTTTTAAAGAGTTTGAGGGGGTTGGGTTGCTTCTGTGGAGAGGCCGAAGCCAGGGATTGCTGCTCCGTAGATCTTTCCACGTTCGCTTTCCCCATCTCAAAACAGCTGATTTTTCGTCCTCTCGGCTTTCCACGTCGAATTTTCTTCCCCTCCCTCTGCCTATCGCTGGCTGCCAAGAGGTTGTATTTTAGTCTGAGCTGAAAGACGCAAACGGGACCCCGGGAGAGTCGAGCCGTCGTTGCCGAAGGCCTCCAACCACGCTGCGTGCATCTTTCGAAGAGCGGGAACATCCAGAAAATTCCCCATTGACAATGGGATGTGATTTCCTGTTTCTATTGATCGAGAGCCAGGCCCCGTTGGTCACCTCCCGGCCTCTCCGAGCCAGTCTGATTTGTTAATAAGGTTCACTCCGTGAACAGCAGGACGACCAAACGAAAGCGAGTGGATAAATCAATATGCAATTGATGAACGGACCTACATAGCACTAAAACACGACTCTCGGATAAGGTAGCCAGCTCCAGGTTGTGAAATTCCCGGAGATTTGGGGACAGGGCCCCTTCTGCACATGCAGAATAATGCACTTTCAATCCACTTTCAGTGTACCTTTCAGGAGCAGCAGTGGCGTAGGAGGTTAAGAGCTCATGTATCTAATCTGGAGGAACCGGGTTTGATTCCCAGCTCTGCCGCCTGAGCTGTGGAGGCTTATCTGGGGAATTCAGATTAGCCTGTACACTCCCACACTCGCCAGCTGGGTGACCTTGGGCTAGTCACAGCTTCTCGGAGCTCTCTCAGCCCCACCTACCTCACAGGGTGTTTGTTGTGAGGGGGGAAGGGCAAGTAGATTGTAAGCCCCTTTGAGTCTCCTGCAGGAGAGAAAGGAGGGATATAAATCCAACTCTTCTTCTTCTTCTTCTACCTTGCTGCTGTGCAGAATAGCAAGATCCACTTGTCAGTGGATTGAAAGTGCATTATTCTGCATGTGCGGGCCAGAGTCTGGGAAGGCCGGGATCTGAGGAAGGGAAGGGCTTCAGTGGGGTAGAAAATCACAGAGTTCCCCTACAAGGCAGCCATTTTTTCCAGAGGAAAAGATCTCTGTAGTGTGGAAGTCTGTTCTCATTCCAAGAGATCTCCAGACCCTAGTAGAGGCTGTCAACACTACTTTCGGAAAGAAGAGTTCTTTAGTTCTATTCAGGGATTAGGTCGACACAATTCCATTTTTAAAAAATATTTTTAAATTTTTCATAATAACGTGATAACAATTATATAAACAGCCCCATCAAATTGGGATCCCCTCGAAAGGGTTTTAGGGAACAGAGTGGCCATGCACTGGCACATTTGACCTCCCAGGGGCTCTTATCCTGAGGAGGGGGTGGGGCAGAGGAGGAGGAGGAGGAGTTTGGATTTATATCCCCCCCTTTCTCTCCTGTAAAGAGACTCAAAGGGGCTTACAAACTCCTTTCCCTCCGCCCTGCACAACAAACACCCTGTGAGGTGGGTGGGGCTGAGAGAACTCCAAAGAACTGTGACTAGCCCAAGGTCACTCAGCTGGCATATGTTGGAGTGCGCAAGCTAAGCTATTTCACCAGGATAAGCCTCCACAGCTCAAGTGTCAGAGTGGGGAATCAAACCTTGTTTTCCAGGTTAGAGTGCACCTGCTCTTAACTGCTACACCACCCTGGTCAAGGTATAGACGCTCTGGTGGCTGCCCGTCCCACAGTCTCACTCTGCAAAAACCAGAGGTCTGGGCTGTGGCAGGGCTGCACGGGCATCCTGATTGGATGCCAGCATACGGGTGGGCCAAGGCATTCCTGGGGGTGGAGCTGACTTTAGTTGCCTCCCTCCTGGTTTTTAGGGTCAGGAGCACTGTGCCCCGGCCCTCGGACTTATGCCACCAAAGGGTCCTGTGTGCTCTATGGCACTTTCCGGCAGTGGGGGAGTTTGGGAGCTTTTCACTAATCCCTGCACTGTTGGAAAGGCCTCTTGGAGGCCTTCCACACTGTAGGATTCAATCTTAGTTTGACATAGGTTCGACCCGGGTACTCCGCACAGCCGTAGAGTTCAACTCGGGTCTGCCTCTGCTCCCCCCTTCTCACCGTCAAATTTTCGAGCTTGACTGGGAGGTACGACTTTTTGCCGAACCCAGGTTGCACTCAAGCCGAAGCCGGCACAGTGCGGAATCTCCCTCACCTCGACTCTCCTGGCCAGCCAATCACAGTGCACTATTTTGGCCATGTGCAGAACGGGAGACTCGTGGCGGCGAAAAGCGCACCTTAAAAAAACCTTCTCGTGCACGAAGCAACTGCTTCGTGCTTGTTCTGCTCCGACAGAGAAGGCTCGTGAAAATGCAGATTCCCACCAGTTTGTGATAGGTGGGAAATCGGCACGTCGTGACGTTGCCACAAAGTAGCTTCTACGTGGCAAAACGAAAAAAAGGGATGCGCACGCACGTTTCCCGCCATAGAACGGCAGCCAATTGGGAACGAGGAGCGAAAGACGCGGGGAGGTAACCCCGCCCTCTGAACTCAGGTCCGGAGAGACGACCCGGCTGCTGTGCGGAATAACAGAAGAGTCGAGCCCAGGTAACTATTTCCGCAGACACGAGTCGAATCTAGGTCGCCTCTGCTGTGCGGAAAGCCCTTTGGTGGCGGTGGGGCAGTACTGCATTGACGCCACATCCTGCCACCTCCAGCTTTGAATGGGGATGCCTAGCAAATAAACAACCAAAAGGATAAAAACAGGGACCATGCCATGCCCCCGATCTGGACCAACGCAAGACTCTAGAACTTTGGAATCAGAAACCTTTATTGACAGACATCAGGTGGCATAGCTACAGGAAGCCAGTTCTAATGAACAGTCTTGGGTACAACCTTTTATCCCCCAAGTCTTCCCCACTCCTGCTTTCTCACCCCATATCAAAGGCACAGTGAAATAGGACAGGAATGCTAAAGCCGTTTGGTTCTCAAGGCGGGTACAAAAGATAAGGACAGAAGGCCAGCGCTTGGGCACCCTTAGTTCACTACGTGTTGCAAATCAAGAGAAGGTGGGAAACTGAAAGTAAAGTGAAGGTCTATTAACATAATAGAGCCCCTCTGATGTCCGGAAGGCTCTTCCTGACAGACCAACACTTAACAATTACAATTCTGAATATATAGAGATGCAACCAAGTTGTACAAATAGGGTTCTACAAGGGAACAGGTTGATCAACAAAATGATAAAACGGGAGAGGAGTAGCTGGGCCAGAGTGCGCCCAGTGCGCACTCTGGCTTTCCCCCCCACGGTGGTGCCCCCCCACCCCACCCCACCTCCACCCCGACTCCCACTCTCTTTAGAAAACTGAGCAGGCTGGAGAACAGGCCTTCCTGTTCTGATGGGAACTACATTTCCCAGGAGACCCTGCAAAATGTAGTTCCCACCAGAACAGGAAGGTCTGTTCTCCAACCTGTTCGGTTTTCTAAAGAAAGTGTGTGGGGGGGGGTGCCATGGGGGGGAGGGGGAGGGGCTGGGGGATTTTGCACCCCCCCATGTGTCCCAAATTCGTGCGCCCGGTGCGTCGCGCATCCCCCCCCGGGAGCTTCGCCGCTGTAAAACCGTCCACTAATTTTAGGTGTAATATACAAAGAGATCAATGGGAGAATATATGGTCAATATGTGGTTAAATGTACGTGGAGCTCTAATCTAAAAGAGAACGTTTAGCAAATGATGTATCGTCGGTATACAACACCAAGTAAATTAGCGAAGATGTACAAAAACATCTCTAAAAATGTTGGAAATGTGAACACCCATGTAGGGTGGACTTGTGAAACAGCTGAGGAATATTGGAGGTCAATCCATTCAATAATTCAAAAGTCTTTAAAAATGAATAAATTGAAACCAGAAGCTTTCTTGTTGGGACTTATGGATAGATCTGCAGAGAAAAAAAATGGAACTTTGTTTTTATACATGACATCACCAGCAAAAATACTTTATGCACAATGATGGGAAACGTCAGATGTACCTTGAATAGAAGAATGGTGGGTAAAGGTTTTGGAGGAGATGGTCAAACTCACTTGGTTACTTAAAGGACCCTGGTGAAATTTCTGGACAATTGCAAACTGTTGATGGATTACTTGAGTAAACTAGAAAAAAAGTAAAATGATGCTAAGTGGCTTTAAAGTTTTTGAAGATTAGTGGATTGTTGTTATAAGGCTCAACAGAGAAAAGTATTGTAATTATCAGAAGTGGTTATTGAGTTGGAATTTTAAGTATGTGGTTAAAAAGCAAGTGGTATTAATTTTTACTGTTCACACTGGATGGAGATGAAATTGGGAGTCATTATGTTAAGTGTGCTTTTTATTGCTTTTTGATATTTTACTTCTCTTTGCTTTTTGTAAGCCTTTTAAGTACTAATAACATTTGAATTTGGAAAAATACATTTTTAAATAAGATTTTTCCATTTTTAAAAAGCACTTTACTTCTAAAAAGGAAAGAGGATAATAAAAGAGAAGTCTGGTGTGTGGTCACTGTTACTGTTATTTTCTAAACATTTTCGTACGAAATTATGAAATCTGTTAAGTTGTAAACTTCTTCTGTTCCCCAATGCAATTATTACAATACCCACTCCCACACCTTTCATAATTCTCTCTGCACGCACGCACGCGCGCGCACGCACACACACAGACCCCACATATACTCGAGTATAAGCCGAGGGGGGCTTTTTCAGCATAAAAATATGCTGAAAAAGTTGGCTTATACTCAAGTATATACGGTATGTCATTTCTGCTATGTATATTTCATTTTATTGCTTCTTTTACATTTATTTGTTTTGTTTATTTTCTGCACACTTTTTTCCCACCCTTTCCCACTCTTTTTCCCCACCAATTGCAAAAGTCCCTGGGTTGGGCACAGTCATAAAACATCATAAAAATACAATAATAAAAACACTTTAAAAATGCCCTTGTAAATCTTTTCCATCCTCACCCTTTAGAAGAAAAAGAAGAAGAGTTTGGATTTATACCCCACCTTTCTCTCCTGTGAGGAGATTTGAGGTGGCTTACAAGCTCTCTTCCCTTCCTTTCCCCACAACAGACACCTTGTGAGGTAGGTGGAACTGAGAGAGTTCCAAAGAACTGTGACTAGCCCAGCAGGAACGTGGGAGTGCGGAAACACATCTGGTTCACCAGATAAGCCTCTGCCACTCAGGTGGAGGAGTGGGGAATCAAACCTGGTTCTCAAGATTAGAATCCACCTGCTTTTAATCACTGCACCCAACTTCCATAAAATACACAACCATCCACCCTGCGTAAGGCCCGCCCCTGAGCAAATTTCAAAAATTGGGCTGGGACTGAAATCAAAAGAGAGGTGGTACAGGTGACAGCAGGTACCAAAAAAAGGATTATAAGGGGAGGGGGTGGCACCACCCAGAAGGGATAATCTGTGTGCCCAGGTATAGAGGGTAGTCTTTGCCAGGCCCCTAAACTTCCACAGAGTTGGTACCTGGCGGACTTCTGGGGTGAGTGTTCAAGAGCACTGGGGCCACGTTTTTATTTATTCAGAATGTATAATTCAATGTTATTATTGATTTAAATAAACAAAATAAACAATTAAAAATAACATGAGGAGTACATTTTCCATTTATTTCAAAATTCTTAATTGGGTCACGTTGGCACAATTTCAGAATCAACACCGTTTTGTTTTTGACTTTTCAGATGACACTGGCCCATTATGCATAAAACGCTTACCTCGAAGCTCTTCGTTGCACAGTGGGCTCGTAGTGAGGCCTCCTCATATTTCTCTGTTTACATATGAATTTGATTTATTGTTCTATATGTTATCTCTTATGAAAGAAAGAACAAGTTGGAAAGTGGTTTACTGTAATTTTTGTGTTTAGCGCCATGGAGTAGGATCACACTGTCCAAAAGTGAACTCTTTTAGTTTCAATTTAAAACAATAATATCCCTCCTGGAATTAAGTTGGGTTACGCACAGTTCTGGGCATATACAGACAAAACAAATCCATCCCTTAAAAGGGACGCCAACCTGCAGGTAGTGGCTGGAAATCTCCTGGAATTACATCTGATTTCCAGATTACAGCGATCAGTTCTTCTGAAGAAAACGTGTTGGTGTTTGCAAGTGTCTGTCACAATTCAGTTACAAAAGGGTTAACTGTCTGTATGTAAACAAGCTACTGAGGTCATTGTTTTATGTCCTAGTCCAGTGGTGGCGAACCTTTGGCACTCCAGATGTTATGGACTACAATTCCCATCAGCCCCTGCCAGCATGGCCAATTGGCAGGGGCTGATGGAGATGAATGCTGCAATCCATGGAATGCCAAAATTACTCCCTGCAGGCCCCTAGTCTACTGATTAGCTATTGGTCAGTCTGACCACCAGTGTGTCCGTGCCGGCAAGCACACGGACAAAAGTTATGACGCAAACCTGTTTTCTTTGTTCAAGTACATAGAAGACTGCATGGTCAGAGCCAGATAGAAAGGCAAGACGAAGCCTAAGTGTAAGATTAATGCTGTAAAAATGTAACAGAGCAGCATCGCATTTGTTGTTTTATTCCGTGTAACCCTTCCCTTCAGCGAGTAAACTATTTTTATACAAAGAGCAACTCAAAGCATCTCTGCCTATCTTTTATTTTTCCACGAGAGACGGCTTCCGCATCTCTGCTATTCAGTATCTCTTTGCGTAGAAGCCTACAAAATGGCTGCATATAAACCTACAAAATGGCTGCATATAAACCTACAAAATGGCTGCTTGGGATGGTGGACTTTACGGCATTATACCCGGCTCCTCCTCAAACCTCCAAACTCTGTAGCCCTATTCCAACCTCACGCTGGCAACCTTACTTGACGTATCCCAAATGGCATCGTGAGTTTCAGAATATCCTTTTTTCCCCTAGCAAACGCATAGGACCTGGATAAATGTCCCCCTTTTTTCCCCCTTCTTCTTTTTTTTGCGTTTGATAGTAAAACACCCCGTGGGGCATTTTTACACGGAAGGGCAACGGCAACAAAGACTCTGGCACCTCGACGGAAACAGGAATTTGATGAATGCGCAGCGCTGGCCAACTTCCCTCTTCATTAAAATATTCTCCGAGGGATTTCCCCTCTTCTTCTTGAACATAAATGAAAAGTCATGGTCGGGGTGGAGGGAGGGGGGGGGTTGTACAATCTGGAACACATTACCAAAGCAATCGGCGCCCGAGAATCGGTTTCCCCAATGAGAGGCAGATCAAGGAAGAGAAAACACCCAGATATTAACTTCTTCGACCTGAGTTGAGGATTTCGCTTACAAAACGGAATGGGACTTGGGAGAAGTTCTTCCAAACGTTCGGCACGCTTCCAGGCGGGTCGCGCGTGGCAAGGGAGAAAGGGTGTGTTGCGCGTGTTTGTGTCTAGCAGACGCCCCATCTGTGTTATCGTGTTTTCGTCAGTTTAATTTTAAAAATGGCACATTTTGCCCTCCATGCTAAAAATGCGCAGAGTAAATGTGCTGAATAAGCTTCACTGTGGCTCATTCCGCACATGCAGAATAATGCACTTTCAAACTGCTTTCAGTGCTCTTTGAAGCTGTGCAGAATAGCTAAATCCACTTGCAAACAGTTGTGACAGTGGTTTGAAAATGCATTATTTTGCATGTGCGGAAGGGGCCCTTGATAAGGAGGATACGGAGGAGAGCCTGTGTCACATTGGGAGGTATTTGTGAATGTTGTCACTTCATGGCTGGGATTCTGAGTCTAACACTAAGCACATGGAAGTAGGGTTGCTAGGCCTTTCGTGGCAGCTGCTAAGACCTGTGGAAACATGGCGGGTATTGTCCTCTGCACCATGAGGCCGCTTCTGGTGAAAACCTGGAAGCAGCATCAGGTAGCTCTAGGAGTTGCAGGGAACACTATGGTAAAACCATAGAGCTTCCAGTGATATCTAGAGCTACCCAACATCACTTCTGGGTTTTCCCCAGAAGGGATATTGTGGTGCTAGAGTTGCCAGCTCCAGGTTGGGAAATACTCGGAAATTTTGGGAATGGAGTTTGAGGAGGGGAGGGACTTCAGTGGGGTGTCATGCCATAGACTCCGCCTACCACAGCCGCCATTTTCTCCAAGTGATCTGTCCCCGGAGATCAGTTGTAATCCCAGGAGACGTCATTTTCTCCAGGCAGTCTGATCTCTGTCCCTTGGTAATCAGTGATCTCCAGTCACCCCCTGGAGGTTGGCCACCTTAGCAATAAAGGTCGAATCCCCACTTGGAATTTGCACGCAGATCCAAACCTGTTCATTGTGAAATGGTGTCCTCTTCATCGGAGTTTCTCCCTCCCCACCGCAGCAAGCACCCAGCAGACACACCCGGTTGCAGAACTCTTAGCAATCCCCAGTACCAGGCGAGCTCGCTTTGCCGGTCTCCCCTGATTGGCTGGCATGACTTGATGGGGCAGGACCTTTTCCCACTGCGGAAACGTACCTTGTAGGAGCATGATCAAAAAAATCAGCATGTAAAAGTTTAATGTTTAATTGTTCAACTGTGCAAACAGTTAATCGTTACCTATGTAAACCATTAATGATTCAAAGTTACATGTTTGACTGTTTAACGTTTGCGTCCCCTTCTTGCTGGCTGATTGCAAAAGCGGAAACGAAACCAAGGAAAGGCTGCGCGCGCATAACAGCGCTGATTGGTTGCCCGAATTCCGCGTCTCACTCCAGGGTGGGAAACAAGTCAGGGTTTCAACCCTCATCCCTCCCCTCGGATCAGCTCTGAACCGTGTCAATGGGGTCTATGCCACTATGCCACAGGTCCTGCCAGAACACAGATTAACGGGGAGAACGAGCGCCAGAAACGGAATCTGCCACGCATGCAATGGGGAGGGCGTCCCTCAAACCTGGTTAGTTTGTGTTCTGAAACCTGGCTAAGACGGTAGTGGGGATTCGACCAAAGTAGACTTCTGGGAAATCCAAGCAACATGGCCAGAGCAGGCAAAACGAAGACAATAGTCACATTGGGGCTGCACCATGTGATGATGACCTACGGATCCAGATAAGCTCTGGAGATCTCCCAGAATTATACTTGATTCCAGATTCCGGAAGTAAGATCCCCTGGATAAAATGGCTGCTTTGAAGAATGTGAGGGGGGGACTTCCAGAAGAACCCTGGAGATATATTCCAGAATTATAATTGATCTCTAGGAAAAAGGTTTGCTTCCTTGGAGAAAATGGCTGCTTTGGAGGGTGGACTCTATGGCACTGGAGGGTGGACTCCATGGCACTGGAGGGTGGACTCTATGGCACTGGAGGGTGGACTCTATGTCTCATAGCCCACTGAAGTCTCTCACCTCCTTAGTATCTGCCTTCTCTGGGCTTCACCCCCATGGCCCCTTCCACACGGGCCTATAAACCTGGGCTGTGGCCAGGAAAAACCATTTCGGGGGGGACTTTGCATGACTCCTGCCCCTAAAGGGAGGCTGCCCCAGGTTCCCCCCCCCCCGAAAAAATGGGTTATTCGAGAATCATGCTATCCGCGATTCTTTTGTTGCAATACAGATTGCAGCCACTCATGAGCGAATGGCTGCTCCGGGAAGCGCTTGCTTCCCAGTTTTTAAAAGTCATCCCCCGCATGGGGCACGGGGACGTCTCGCAGCATTGCAAGATATCAGCATGGCTGTGGGCAGTGGTGGGATTCAAATAATTTAACTGGCCGTTTACAAGCATCATTTTAACAGCCGGTTCTTCCGAAGTGGTGCGAACCGGCTAAATCCCACCTCTGGCTGTGGGGGCCATGTCTGCCCTCCCTCGTAGCTACGCAGCACATGAGGTGAGTTTTTCCTAAAAAGACGCACCTCTGTGCAAAGGCGCAATGGCAGCCTGCATTGCTTCTACCGGCGCCGTTCGCCGCCTGCACGGAGGCATGCGAACGGGACAGCCAGAGAGCGGGCTACTTTATCTTGATTGCAACCTGCTCTCCTTGTGCTGTGCGGAAGGGGCCCATATCTCCAGGAATGTCCCAACCTAGAGTTGGCCACCCTGCTCAGGTTCTGATTTTAGCTTTTCCCGCAAGCACCACTTTTATGGTTCAGGCCTGCCCTCTTTCAAAAAGCACGGATTTCTCTGTTGGCTTTCCTCTGTACTTGTTCTATTTAATTTTTCAAAAAACTTGGCTATATTCTTTCTGAACGCATTACAGCCTCTGATTTATACCGGCCCCGTAGCCCCCCGCCTTTCTTCTCCTTTTAAAACCCTGCACCTGCATCGTGTGGCGAAAGGCTTCGGGGACTTTCCTGCAATAACTCTCCCCGATCTCTTTCCCAGGCCGAGCGGCCTGCGTTTCCATCTCGTTTTTCCTCGAGCCCTTCTGCTCGAAGAGATGTTTGGAACTCATCCGTTAGCCAGATGCTGAAAGGCAGGGGATGGAAAAGCCGAGCAAAAATATTTGCGATATGCTCCGTCTCCCAGTTTCGCTGTCTGCAGAATCACAGCCGTTCCTTTCATGCCTGTTAACTGTGTCGGGTCTTTTGGACGTCAGATCACAGCTGAGGCTCTCTGACCAGGGCAGGCATCTAACAATGCCAGTCTCCAAGTGGGATCTGGAGATCCCCAGAATTACAAGTAATCTACAGACTACAGGAGAGGCTTATGAGGAGAGGTTTCAGTGTTTGGGACTCTTTAGTTTGGAGAGGAGACGTCTGAGGGGGGATAGGACTGAAGTCTATAAAATGATGCATGGGGTAGAAAATGTGGACAGAGAGAAATTTTTCTCTCTTTCTCACAATACTAGAACCAGGGGGCATTCATTGAAAATGCTGGGGGGAAGAATTAGGACTAATAAAAGGAAACACTTCTTCACACAACGTGTGATTGGTGTTTGGAATATGCTGCCACAGGAGGTGGTGATGGCCACTAGCCTGGATAGCTTTAAAAGGGGCTTGGACAGATTGATGGAGGAGAAGTCGATTTATGGCTACCAATCTTGATCCTCCTTGATCTGAGATTGCAAATGCCTAAGCAGACCAGGTGCTCGGGAGCAACAGCCGCAGAAGGCCATTGCTTTCACCTCCTGCATGTGAGCTCCCAATGGCACCTGGTGGGCCACTGCGAGTAGCGGAGAGCTGGACTAGATGGACTCTGGTCTGATCCAGCTGGCTTGTTCTTATGTTCTTCTTATGTTCTAGAGAGATTTGTTCCTCTGAAGAAAATGGCTAATTTGAAGGGTGGAGACTGTGATATTGCACCCTGCTGAGGTTACTGACCTCCCCAAGTTCCATCTGGAATTTCCCAACCTAGAGGCGTCAACCTTCCAGGCTTCTGCCCCCAGTCAGTGACTGAGGGGAGCAGGCAACTCTAAGCATCCGATATTCAGATCTTAGACCTGCTTTGGCCCCTTGGAGTGGGTCCAGTCAACATTTCTTAGAGCTGCTCTGTAACCGCCTCATTGCGTGTCCGATGCTATGATGCATCCCCGAAACAGGAACGATAAAAATAGAGGCAGGAGTAGGCCTCTCATCCATCCATCATTTCGTGGCTTACATTAAATCTCAACCCCCAAGGCCTGGGGTTGATTTTGCAAGACAGTTTTCAATTGTCATAGCTCAGTAAGAAGCAAGCTAGGCGGACTGGGATTTGCTCCTCACGCTTTACTCAAGCCAGGATACGTTCCGGAGAAACACACTTTGATGCAGCATTTGAAGACGGGATCACGAAGGGAAAAACCTCTCGCCTCCCAAAACCCGAAGGCAATGAATGTTCCCTAATTCTAATTCCCTGAAGATTTTCTTTTCCTCTTTTCTTTGCTGCTGGTCAGCTTTTCCACGTAGATATAGATACAGATAGCCTTTGGGAGGGGGACAGTTCTCTTCCATTGTCCGACCCTGTTCCTCATTAAAATAAAAGCTTAACTGAATTTGGACGTAACCCCCCACCCCCATCCCATCCCATCCCATCCCATTCTGTGTGTGTGTGTGTGTGTGTGTGTCCATTTCCTCACTTTGCTGCGCGCTACTCTCAGCGCACGTCATTTCTGGCCTTCCCCCCGGGCTTCCCCATGACCCTGCGCAGATCAAAAGGCGCCATTTTGAGGATCGCCAGGAATGACACGCGCTGAGGGGGCGTGAGAGTGGCAGCATCGGGGCGGCTGCGTTGTCACCGCCCCTGTAGTGGGGAGTGCTGCGGGACCCCGCGCTATTTGGGGAGAGTAGCACGCAGCAGAAGGTAAGTGGGGAAAGGCCCTCTGTGTGTGTGTGTGTGTGTGTGTGTGTGTGAGAGAGAGAGAGAGAGAGAGAGAGAGAGAGAGAGAGTGTGTGTTTTGCCTTAGATAACCACGCAAAAAGCTTTTTCAAATATTTTTCGGCAACACATATACTAAAGTGGAACAAATAAATACTAGGATTTTATTAACAACTTCAAGGGACTAAGTTAGGAGGGAATATTCTCAAAAAGAAGCAGCTTTTGTTACAGATATTAAATTGTTTTCAGAGTTCAGCAGAGATGGTAATTGGCATTTTGAAAAAGATGTCAGTTTGTCACAGAGTTCTAAATGTTTAAAAAAATATAGTAGATTTTCAAGATTTTTTTTCAGATTATATCCATGCTGGCATCCAAAGATTCATGTGGCAGCTGGTGCCTATTTGAAAAGGAATATTTCACAACTCACTTTTCAACTTCAGGATTTAAAGTAAATCCTACTAAAGAAGAATGGATGGGAATTCTTCTACATACTGTCAAGAGACTTTTGCAAGAGACTGATGGTCCGTCTTGGACACAAATTCTTTCTGAGTCAGTTCTCTTAGTTCTCCCCATTCTGATCAGAAGAGGAACTAGCTCTGCTCTAAGAACCTGAGCTATAATTATTCTCTCCCTAGAAATAAATTCCCTTCCTGGCTAGAGTAGGGTCTCTCTTCCCCAATACTCTCTTCCCACCAACACCACAGGTTTTTCACAAACACTAAACATGTCTGCTCTTTCTGGAACATAGTGGTGAAAAAAAAGTAAAGGACTGCAAGTAGCAGGACGATTTAGAGAAAACGCCTACCTTTTTAGCTTCCCAAAAAATCTAGAAATACTGTCTCTCCTGCTGGCTATTTTGCTTCTATGGAAGTTAATAATTGCAGGATTGTGTTTTTGCTGACCTAAGGCTCTGAACTTCCATCTGTAGTCCTGAGGAGTAGATTTTAAAAAATACCTATGTCTGGGCAAACTAGATGAGAAAGAATCTTTGGAACATGTCTTAATTCATTATACTGTGGCATGTGCTGAATTGATTATTTCCCTGATCAACGGGTATTATGACCACTCTGTTCAAAGTGGGTGAAAAAGTTGTTACTGATTGAAAAACCCCAGGTTTCAGCCCAAACAGCTACATTTTTGTGCAGTAATGTAACATTAACTCTACCAGCTAATCAAAATTCTTAATTCTATTAGATTGTTTAAGGTCTTCGCTTACTTCTACCGGTATTCTTCCCATGGGTATTTTAAAGTTCCCTTATCTTTGTGTTTTAAGTCATTGTAATTGGGAAACTTTGGTGAATTATGTTTTTATTCATTTTCATCGTTTTCTGGTCAGTGCCCAAATAAAGAAACTAAACTCAATCTGAACTTAGACTCAGCAAGATGGGGCTGAGCCAATTAATGCTACAAGATTGCAGGACGTGAGTCACACAACATCTGGGGAAGAAAAGCATCCAAGATGCCCTCATGCAAATTCGGCGCCAGATTTTTTTTTAAGGTCTCAGCTACCCGGTTTTGTTTGCAAAGCAGAATCCCATAATTTGGGTTTCTCCATTCTTCCTTTTTATATGCTGGTTTTGTATCCAAGTGCCTTGCCCAGCTAGACTGAAACCACTTCCATTCCATCAACTAATGCAGGGGTGTAGAGCTTTATTTTCCTGCCAAGGGCCATTTGGACATTTATAACATCATTCACCGGCCATACAAAATTATCAACTTAAAAATTAGCCTGCTATATTTGGTCAAACGTTTAATTAACTCACCCCAAATTTTATTTATTTATTGTTTGGATTTGTAGACCGCCCCATCCCCGAAGGGCTCTGGGCAGTGCACAACAATATCCACATGTGTACAATATATCATAACAATCAGTACATTTACTAAAACCTATAAAATCCATTAAAAACAGCGGTCAGTGCAAAAATATCAGGCGTCCCAAAACCCAATTTATTTAAAGGCCTCCCTAAAAAGAGGGAACGGCCGGACTTCCCTCTAAGAGGGTAGCATAAGATGGTAAAATAACTGTGTAAGGGGGGGGGCACAAATGTGATGGCTGGAACTATTTCTCTCTGTATCTAATCTGGAGGAACCAGGTTTGATTCCCAGCTCTGCCGCCTGAGCTGTGGAGGCTTATCTGGGGAATTCAGATTAGCCTGTACACTCCCACACACGCCAGCTGGGTGACCTTGGGCTAGTCACAGCTTCTTGGAGCTCTCTCAGCCCCACCTACCTCCCAGGGTGTTTGTTGTGAGGGGGGAAGGGCAAGGAGATTGTAAGCCCCTTTGAGTCTCCTACAGGAGAGAAAGGGGAGATATAAATCCAAACTCTTCCTCTTCTTCTCTTCTTATTATTATGATTCACTAAATATAAATGTATGTTGATATGAAAAAAACACCTCCTAGATGTATTGAATTTCGAGGCCTGTCCCCTTTGCCCTTCCCGGGACATGCATTTTCTCCCCCCCCCCCTTGTCCTGCAGCCCCTACCCAGTCTCTGATTCCCTTCTCTCGCTCCCTCTGACTCATTTGGACTTGGCCCCACCTCGGTCCTCCTGATTCCCACCTCTCCTGTTGTCTCTGCCCCAAGGCAGTTTGGCTGGTAGGGCACTGGGTCTCCGGGGGGTGCCCAGAGGCTTCTTAGGACCCCGCAGCGCAGTGGGTGGCTGCTCCTATGTGCTCCGGTCCCCTTCCCCTGCCTGCCTCTATTGTCTGAGCAGCCTGGCAATGTTGGCAGCTGGGTGCAGGAAGGTGGGCGGTGGTGGGGCAGGGCACGGGCAGCAGCGCTGATTGCCTGCCTGAATCTCACAGCTGGAGCCAGACTGGGCTGGTGTGGACCTGAGCCCTGCAGTGCGGAGACGGGTGACCTGAATGGGAGTCGGAGCAGGGCCAGACCAAATGATTTTGCAGGCCATATGCAGCCTGTGGGCCAGACATCCTCCACTCCTGAGTTAATGGGTTACTGTTCCTCCTGATCCCAATGCTGCCATTGCATTCTGGGAAAACACAGCCAAAAGAGGCAGTCTGTCGGTGTGTGTCTTCCTGCCATCAAAGGGCAAAGCTAAGTGCAAGAATTCACACCTGGACGAAGGGGTGTGGGGAAGAGCTAGCCTTCCTCTCTGACGTGTTAATGGGCCTTTCTACTTGATTTCACTTTTCTTTGTAACTGTAGCTAACTAGAAGCAACCCTAATGCCTTCCCAGCCGGAGGGGGTGGCAGGTAGCTGAGAACTATCACTGAGCTGGCCTTGAGATTCTCAACTCCCAAACATCTCTCTTTCCGCTGTATTATTCTCACATTCCATGGGAAACCAGGAGAGGGGATTTATGGCGGGAACTCTTGGGGGATAAAGGCAACTGTATTTCCATGGTCTGGCAGAACTGGCTTTCTGAAAGCCGGGTACAAGTTGTGGTCAATAAAGACTTCTGATCAAGAATCCAGAGTCCGCTTATTGTCTTCAGTTCTCAGACCTGACACAGTCTTGATAGAGTGATATATATGTAGTTGCACCCGGATTCTTTTGGTGCGATGTTTTGCCAGTGCACAGGAATATAATGGGTAAAAAGGCAAAAAGAATCTTGATGCGCTCATGTACAATTATACCAGTGGTGGGATCCAAAGATTTTAGTAACAGGTTCCCATGGTGGTGGGATTCAAACTGTGGTGTGGCGCCAATGGGGCATGACGGGGGCGTGGCTGGGCATTCCGGGGGCGGGGCATTCCTGGACGGGGCTGTGGCAAGGACGAAGCCGCTGCGCCGGTCCTTAGGCGGGAAACGAATGCATGCAGGCGCAGGCTGCCACGCACACCGGTGCCCCTCCTGCTAGACTACTTCAAGTAGTCTACTACTGCTGAGAGGAGGGGCATAACTAAGGCAAACATCACGTGGCAAAACCACCAATTAGTAACCCCCTCTCGGCACACACAAATAATTAGTAACCTACTCTTGGGAACCTGTGAGAACCTGCTGGATCCCACCTCTGAATTATACCTACAGCTCAATCAAAATTCTTTTTGCGCGATGCACAGGCGCACGTGGGCGCATCAGGAAAACATTTTACAACGTACTCTGGAGGCAATAACATTTAGAAACTTGCCAAGTTCGCTCTTTTGCACTGTTTCATCGATGTACACGTGCGCATGGGTAATCGAGAAGGGAGAAAATGAGCTAGTGGACTGAAGCGGTTGAGCGCTGTGGCAAATTGTGCCTAATCCGGCCATAGAAATTTTTAGACATTTATTCCTTTGACATATTTATAACTCACCTTTGCAGCTAATGGGGGGGGGGGGAAAGAAAAATTAAGCAATAAATATTGCAAGCCTCAAATATTGCAAGCCTGCGAAGGAGCAGCAGTGGCGTAGGAGGTTAAGAGCTCATGTATCTAATCTGGAGGAACCGGGTTTGATTCTCCGCTCTGCCGCCTGAGCTGTGGAGGCTTATCTGGGGAATTCAGATTAGCCTGTGCACTCCCACACATGCCAGCTGGGTGACCTTGGGCTAGTCACAGCTTCTCGGAGCTCCCTAAGCCCCACCTACCTCACAGGGTGCTTGTTGTGAGGGGGGAAGGGCAAGGAGATTGTCAGCCCCTTTGAGTCTCCTACAGGAGAGAAAGGGGGGATATAAATACAAACTCTTCTTCTTCTTCTTCTTCAAATGATAGCTGTGCTTAAGCAGAATCACACACTTCCAATCTGATGTAAACTCAGAAGGGTGTGACTCTGCAAATGAATTATAAATCAACAGAACAAGAACAGCTCAATAAAACTTATCTCCCTGCAGTAAAACCATCCCTATCTTAAATCCAGAGAAACAAAATGTGGTGCCGACAGAAATGTGGAGACAGCAGCAGAGCAGAACGGAGGAGATTGGCCTTTTCCTGTTCTGAGGACATGTCGAAGACCCGGCCCTGTTTCCTGATTTCGTGCAGCGGCGGAGGGCCAAAACCGAGGAGGCACCGACTGATCCCTGATTTCCTGCTTTTAATTGGTGTAAACTTCAAAGTTGCTGCCTGGGGCCGATCAGATCAGCATAGAGGGAGACGTGCTTCATCCTTTCCTCAATGCCCCGTTTCCCCAGTCTAAATCCTACCCTAACCCCACAGGGTGAAAAAGGCAGATGCGAGCGGAAATAATTACGGATGTCTTTAACACCTTGAATTCACAGGTGCCCCTTCTTCCTGGGCTTTTCAACAACTCTCCTGCAGTTGCACACAGCATCTGTGTGGTCTGCACAGGAACAATTAGATTCAAGTCCAGTAATATCATAGAAACCAACAAGATTTGGTGGGGGGTGGGAAGGGGTCTTGAAAACTTATTCTCCAAAATCCTTGTTGGTGGCTTAGGAGCTACCGGTCTCGAATCAAGCTCTTCTCCTGCAGCTGTCAGACACATTTGATGAACCGGCATTCAAAAAGTAATAGTACCAAGTCCATTTGGCAAAGAACTGATCAATGGGCGTGTAAGAAGCTTGATTTACCATTGTTATGGATGCCAACCTCCAGGGAGGCCCTGTGGGCCCCTGGAATGACACTTCCTCTCCAGACTACAGTGAGGCTGCAAACAATTGTGCTTGGTAAATTTCAGGTTCAGGTAATAAAAACCTGGACATTTTCATGTAAAGCTGAATAAAGTCAACGCCCACTGGCTTTATTGGGCTTTTACGTAAAATTTTCGGATAAAGCCGAATAAAGCTGATGCCGTTTGGCTTTGTTCGGCTTTTACTGATCGGCCTTATTCGGCTTTTAGAAGAAGAAGAAGAAGAAGAAGAAGAAGAAGAAGAAGAAGAAGAAGCAGAAGAAGAAGAAGAAGAAGAAGAAGAAGAAGAAGAAGAAGAAGAAGAAGAGTTTGGATTTATATCCCCCCTTTCTCTCCTGTAGGAGACTCAAAGGGGCTTACAATCTCCTTGCCCTTCCCCCCCCCCACAACAAACACCCTGTGAGGTAGGTGGGGCTTAGGGAGCTCCGAGAATCCGGTTGTGAGCTAGCCCAAGGTCACCCAGCCGGTGTGTGTGGGACTGTGCAGGCTAATCTGAATTCCCCAGACAAACTCCATTGTGCTCAGGGCGGCAGAGCGAGAACTTAAACCTGCCCTCCAGATTAGATACACAAGCTCTTAACCTCCTACGCCACTGCTGCTCCCCCCTGAATAAAGCTGATGCCGTTTGGCTTTATTCGGCTTTTACTGATCGGCCTTATTTGGATTTTATGGAAATTTTCCTGAAAAATTTCAGTTCTCTTCACAGCAAGCGGCAGCAGGGAGACCCCCCCCCCCCTGGCCTCCATTTCCCAAGTCTACATGAACCTGGGAACAAGCTCGGTGGGGGGGGGGGGTAGGGAGGGTGAATGAGGGACATTTTCTGCTGCAAGTGGATATGAATGTCTCACTTCCTTGACTGGACTGCCCCACCTTGTATAATTCACCTTGAGTCCCTGTGAGAAAGGTCAACAATAAAGAAATTAAAATTTAAAATACTTACATGGTGGATTGTTTTTATAAACACAGAAACCTATCCTTGGGATGGCTGTTGTTTCAAATAGGATTGGCTGTTTCTCTGCCTACCCCTTACAAATTGTGGTATTCACCTGTATAAGACAGACCCATAGTATTTTGGGTGCTGTGTGGTTTCCGGGCTGTATGGCCGTGTTCTAGTAAGTGGTATATATATACCTGTTGGAGTGTCCAGGGTGGGTGAAGAAACATTGTCTGTGAGTAACAAAGAAGACAGCCAGGTCAATAGGTGAGGGCATCTGAATTGAAGTATGAGTAACAATGAAATCTATAGCATGGGAGTAACAATGAAGATAGCAAGGTCAATAGGTGGGAGCATCTGAATAGAAGTCTGGACACTCCAACAGGTATATATACTCCACTTGCTTTCCATTCCTACTATCAGACCCTCTGAAGATGCCAGCCACAGATGCAGGCGAAACGTCAGAAGAGAATGCTGCTAGAACACAGCCATACAGCCCGGAAACCACACAGCACTCCAGTGATTCCAGCTGTGAAAGCCTTCGACAATAGACCCATAGTAGTTAGATAGATAGTTTAATACGGCCAAAAGCCAGCAAAGACAAAACAAAACCCATAGTAGTTAGGTAAATGCAAAGCATTGTGGGAGTTTCCATGCTTGCAATGGTGTTTCCGAGTCCTTCTGAGCATTGGGGAAAGTGGGGTTTACAGCTGGATGGAGAATGCAGAACCACAGTAGATTTCGTTTCTCTTCTGGATGCTTCCAAAAGAAAACGCCGTCATTCACTGGTTAAAAGTCATTTGCCGTCAGCCTCTCCTGACACCTTGGGATTAAGCAACATTGATCAAACTTCCAAATATCCCATGCTGGGTTTTGTGCCATTCCCCCAAGCGATACCACCTGCAAAACGAGGAGCTAATTTCTTAACCTATCCAGTAGCAAAACTGGAAAACCTACCACCCCCTGCTTATAATGCCTGTTTTCTTTCTCGGTTCAATCACTCACACCCTCAAACCACTGGCATGCTGGCCATTTGAAAGTGATTGCTATTTGGAGCGGGGGGTTGGCTGCTTTTGCATCTGTGCGGCTGGAGGCGTTTGTCGCCGCACTAAATCAGCCATTCGATAGTCGCGGTCGGTGAATGCTTCGAAACCCAGGAAGGGGCATCACGGTGCACAGCATAAGCAAATGAGCACAACAACTGCATAGGAGGCGCAATGCCATTCTGTGCATAGGAACTGCAATTCCCAAGAAGCGCTATGGCAGGGGTCTGCAACCTGCGGCTCTCCAGATGTTCATGGACTACAATTCCCATCAGCCCCTGCCAGCATGGCCAACTGGCCAAGCTGGCAGAGGCTAATGGGAATTGTAGTTCATGAACATCTGGAGAGCCGCAGGTTGCAGACGCTTGCCCTATGGTTGTGGTGGCGAACCTTTGGCACTCCGGATGTCATGGACTACACTTCCCATCAGCCCCTGCCAGCATGGCCAATTGGCCAAGCTGGCAGGGGCTAATGGGAATTGTGGTTCATGAACATCTGGAGAGCTGCAGGTCGCAGACCCTTGTCCTATGGCCGTGGTGGCGAACCTTTGGCACTCCGGATGTTATGGACTACACTTCCCATCAGCCCCTGCCAGCATGGCCAATTGGCCAAGCTGGCAGGGGCTAATGGGAATTGTAGTTCATGAACATCTGGAGAGCCGCAGGTTGCAGACCCTTGCCCTATGGCCATAGTTCAATTTGAGCCATAGTTCAATTTGCGTGGCTACTTCTTCCTTGTGGTCACCCCTGCATGCCACCAAACCATCATGTGGAGATAGGGGGTGAGACCATCTTATTCATGCTCTCCCTCGCCCCACGCTTTGCGACCCTGTTGGTTAATCAGACCTGGTATGAGATACATGCAGGTCTGTTATGAACTACAATTCCCATCAGCCCCTGCCAGCTTGGCCAATTGGCATACCATTATTGATGTTATTTGGCAAGCGCCAGTCACACAATTCAGTAATGAAGGAGTTAATGTTGTGCATGCTAATTAGTTAGTGAGGTCAGAAGTCAGTTATCAGGTAATTGACCCCTGTTGGTCAATCAGACCTGGTATGAGATACATGCAGGTCTGTTATGGACTACAATTCCCATCATCCCCTGCCAGCTTGGCCAATAGGTCTATAATCTTTGTTACTCTCTGCACATGCTCCCTAGTATCTTTTTAGCCCTGTGATAGCCAAAGTAGAAGCTAGCTGATGGAGCTAGCCAGATAGAAAGACACTTACTTGTTTTTACTCCCAAGTTTACCTTTCCCTTCTTTTATAGATAGTAAACTCTATTTTCAGCAAGCAACTGTCTCTGCCTCATTATTGTGCAAACTCTGTAAATATAAGAAGAGTGATACAATTATCACAACTAAGAATCACTTCAATTTATTGTTGAAGGCTTTCACGGCCGGAATTGTTACTCACTTGCCAGGCCGCTCCTATTCAGATGCCCTCACCTATTGACCTTTACTCACAGGTACATATACTCCACTTGCTTTCCTTTCCTACTATCAGAACCTCTGAAGATGCCAGCCACAGATGCAGGCGAAATATCAGGAGAGAATGCTGCTAGAACACGGCCATACAGCCCGGAAACCTCACAGCACCCCAATCTTCAATTATTCTGCATGTTTGGAAGAGGCCATAGTGGAGCTAGGCAATGGTCTCAGTTAGTGTGTGATCAGTGGTGGGATCCCAAAATTTTAGTAACAGGTTCCCATGGTGGTGGGATTCAAACTGTGACGTAGCGCCAATGGGGCTGGGCGGGAGGTACCCTGACAGTGGCGGGGGCATCTCCCTGGGGCGGGGCGCTGTGAGCAAGGACGCGAGCCACCGGGCGCCAGCCTTCGCTTAGCGAGAAAGCTTGAATGCAAACGAGGCGCGGGCTGCCACGCTATCAATCCGGTTCACCTCCCCTGCTAGACTGCTTCCAGAGTTCTCTTGCGCGCTACTGCTGAGAGGAGGGGCGTAACTAAGGCAAAAATCACGTGGCAAAATCACCAATTAGTAACCCCCTCTCGGCACACACAAATAATTAGTAACCTACTCTCGGGAACCTGTGAGAACCTGCTGGATCCCACCTCTGTGCACGATCCTTTATCTCAGCTGGGGTCATGGCAGTCTTTGTTGGAAGCGAAGGACCTTATGCTGTTTCCTGCCTCACTGACAGAGGAGGACTTGTCAGTGAGACAGATGGCTAGAGGGGGTCAAGACACTGGCCACCTTTTCGCAGAGGAGCTTACAAACCCCTTCCCTTCCCCGCATCAGACACTGTGTGAGATATATGGAGGTTCAGTTCAACTACCATGGCTAATAGCTGTTGGCAGATTGATCCTCCGTGAATCAGTTTACGTCCTTCTATTGTAAGCCACCTCAGGAATCCAGTTTGGCGTGCACGCTAGAAATAAGCTAAAGTAAATAAAACAACGTGTCCCACCTTTTCTATAAGCCGGTAGATTGGCTGCCGTAAGCGCTTATTGTTATAGCCAATTCCGTAAATGAAATGTTCCGTGAAGAAAAAAACTTTATTTTGTCTACCTTGAACTTGTGAAAGGTCAGTGTCTTCGGGTGATCCCGAGTTCTAGTCCTGGGCAAGATGACGAAAGAAGGGTTCTCTCCATAACAGTCTCAGACCCTCACAGGGTTGTTGTGACGGTAAAATGGAGGAGATAAAAGGGGTGGGGGTATAAATGAAGTAAATAATCCTCTGAAGATGCCAGCCACAGATGCAGGCGAAACGTCAGGAGAGAATACTGCTAGAACAGGGCCATACAGCCCGGAAACCACACAGCACCAAAGTAAATAATATAAATAGTATGTTAAAGACTCATCAAAACAATCTATTTCCTTGGCTTGGAGGCCACACGTCGAAAGGAATAGAAGAATTACTCAATGCAAAACAAAGGCACAGTAAAATTCAGCTCCGGAGTGCGTTGAAAGTGGATTGAAACTGCATTATTCTGCATGTGCGGAAGGGGCCTATGACTGGCAGCCCAGGAAAAACCAATTAAAAACCCATAACGCCCCCTGTGGCATCATTCATTTCATTTCATTTACCGCCGTGCTATAGAGAGTGTCTTAACCTACTGCATCTGTGTACGGTTCTCCAGTTGCACAGTGGCAGATAGGAAGGCGCTCCAAAGGGTGATCACTACTATACAGAGGATTATCGGCTGCCCTCTCCCCTCCTTGGAAGAACTCTATAATTCCCGAAGCCTAAAGAAAGCCCAAAATATTCTAAGAGACCCGTCTCATCCAGCACACTCTCTTTTTGAACTGTGTCCACCCGGCCGACGATACAGGTCTATCAAAACTAGGACAAAGAGGCTTAGAGACAGCTTCTACTCTAGAGCTGTGGCGATGCTGAACTCCGGGGCTTCGGGTTGATGTGTTTGGGGCTGTGTAGGGATGGGTGGAGGAAGGGGAAAGGGAGGATGGGGTATGAGTCTGAAATTGTGTGCATCAAGGAATGCTGCTGTAAATTTCGTTGTGCGTGCACAATGACAATAAAATGCTTATGCTTATTTATTATTTTTATATGCTGCCCTTCCCCTCACGGGCTCAGGACAACTTCCCACGATGCTAAAATACAACGAACAATTAAAAAACATATCTCATCTGGATGGTGACTTAAGCTGCTACATAAAACTAATATGCCCGTATATTGGAGCGAGGCAGGTACATGGGAAAGAGGTGAGGCGGAATGGTGGAGATAACCGAAGCTGCCTCAACCATATGCCCGGTAGAGCAACTCTGTCCTACAGGCCCTGTCAAGAAGAGGAAGAGTTTGTATCTATATAACCCACCTTTCTCTTCTACAAGGAGTCTCAAAGCATCTTACAAACGCCTTCCCCTCCTCTCCCCACAACAGACCCCTTGTGAGGTAGGTGGGGCTGAAAGTGTTCAGAGAGAACAGACTGGCCCAAAGTCACCCAGCAGTCTTCATATGGAGGAGCAGGGAAACAAATCCACTTCACCAGATACAAGTCTGCCGCTCATGTGGAAAGGTGGGGGATCGAACCAGGTTCTCCAGATCAGAGTCCACTGCTCTGGAGCAGCAGTGGCGTAGGAGGTTAAGAGCTCGTGTATCTAATCTGGAGGAACCGAGTTTGATTCCCAGCTCTGCTGCCTGAGCTGTGGAGGCTTATCTGGGGAATTCAGATTAGCCTGTACACTCCCACACACGCCAGCTGGGTGACCTTGGGCTAGTCACAGCTTCTCGGAGCTCTCTCAGCCCCACCCACCTCACAGGGTGTTTGTTGTGAAGGGGGAAGGGCAAGGAGATTGTAAGCCCCTTTGAGTCTCCTGCAGGAGAGAAAGGGGGGATATAAATCCAAACTCCTCCTCCTCCTCCTCCTCCTCCTCCTCTTCTTCTTCTTCTTCTTCTTCTTCTTCTTCTTCTTCCTCTTCCTCCTCCTCCTCCTCCTCTTCTTCTTCTTCTTCTTCTTCTTCTTCTTCTTCTTCTTCTTCTTCTTCTTCTTCTTCTTCTTCTTCTTCTTCTTCACCACTACATCACACTGGATGTTCGCATCAGATTTGTCAGGGCCCGGATCTCACTAGTCAGAGCACTCCATCAAGTTGGGATCAGGGCAGAAAACATTCTGTTCCTAGTTCAGACTAGCTGGACCTCTTTGGAATCACTAGTAGATTTTCATTCACCAAACGTAGCGATAGGGACATACCGGGAGAGTCGGTCCCTTAAGTCACATCACTTCCAGTAAAAACCAGAAATGACATAGGCAGCTCTAGGAATCACTGGAAACTCTATGATAACAGGCGTTTTTACCATAGAGTTTCTGGTGGTTGCTAGAGCTACCTATGTCACTTCTGGTAATTTTTTTTTAACTGACGTGACTCTGTCTTGCTGCCCGTCCCCTATATCCCTGTCTACATCTTTCTTACCAGTTACCTGGCAGTCCTTCTGGGATTGAGTTGTTTGTCTTGCTCAAAAATTGCAACTGTTGGAAGGAAAGGGGGTCATTTATTTTCTTCCTTGATACCACTTAACCGAGTGCATCTTTCCGCCCTACTGGAGATTTCCTGTCTTGGGCAGCATTTGATCACAACCCATCCCGGGCAAGTGTAATTCCTACGTTCAGAATGGGTTGACCCAGGAAGGGGTGGAGACTCAAAGCAGGAGAAGGCTGCAAAAACTGGTGAAGTTGGAGGAAGCCAGGCTACCAGGCTGGGACTTGATTTAATTCTTTATAAGCTCTTAACACCTTGTTTAAAGTAACTGCAAAGTTGTTGGGAACTAGTGGGAAGGGAGTTGTTTATTTTTGCTATATTTGTAAATGTTAGAATTTATTGTTTCAGGGCTTGCTATGTATGTAGTTGATGGGAGTTCTTTTGGGGACCTTCATCATCTTGGATCCCGTTCACCAAGCCTCTGAAGTCTTCATAAGCCAACCACCAGCAGGAAGAATTGGACCTGGCATTTATCAGTAGATTGTCAAGATAAGGACTTGAAATGCAACCTAGAAGGACCGTAAATTGTTAAAAGTTAAATGTTAATGTTAAAAGTGTTATTTGTTAAGGAAGTAAACCGTTTTGTTTTAAAATTTAGTTCTTTGCAACTCCTTCCAAGTCCTGCCCCACAGAACCCACAGTTAGAGGTTACAAATGCAGCTCACAAAAGGGAAAAGGAATGGCAGGGGAAAACCCTTTTCACAAGTCAGCGCCTGGCTGCTTTCCTCCCCGTAAAACATCCCCCGGGTCCAGACCTGTGGTCTGTACAGGGTTTTTTTTTTTTAAAGGAAACGCTTGCAAAGGAACAACGAATAAAAGCGAACAGTCCTCAGATTGGATGCCAATTTGCAACTCGACGCAAAATATCGTTCATCAAATAAAACATCAAGGATATGTCAGAGCAAGAAGCTGGAAACGGAGGCCTAACAGCAGCCAGGAAAATGTAATTCGGGGGAATCTCCATATTTATCCCCCCCCCTCCCCCCCGCCACCGCTTCAGCAAATGAAACTGTGTTTTTGCGGGAGGAGTCTTTTTTGGAACAAGAGTTAAAATGGAAGAAAAAACTGCCTTCGTTGGCAGGATCTCAGAGAAACGAATGCCTAATTTGTGAGGTTTCCTGGAACGCATTAACACCCTTTATCATATGCTATATCTCGACTTTCCGGCTCAGGTTTTCCTGCGGTAGCTGCAGTTAGCGGCTGCCTGCCCCATCCAACTATCTCTCCAGTAGGATAATGTTCATGTCCGATTATGGCATCGCAAAGCCGTTTTCCGCACCGAGGTATTACTTGGCTCCCAGATATCCTCAACTGCATCTTTGGGGTCACCTGTCTAGGTTCCCCTCCGCCTTTACCCCAAACATGCCACAGGATGGATTCGTAAAAAAAAAAATATTGGAGAATTTCTCGGCTGAGCAGTTCCTCGGCAGAACAGGATTCCTTGGGAGGTGATGGTCTCCTCTTTGAAAGGTTTGAAGCAGAGGGAAGCAGAGGGCAGGCTCCCCAGACCTACTTCAGTGGAATAATAATTGCAGTCAGACCTTACCTGGTTGGCCCAGCATCATCTATACACATGATATACCCTTTTCAGGATCAAGATGGTAGGAGATTTGGGAATTCATCCAACATTTCCTGGCCCGTCTTTGTTCTACAATACTCTGCTCGGTACCAGTGCCTTGGGGACAGAACTAGGTCGGCCCTAGGACCCAAGTGGAGCATTCTAGAAAAAAGGCAGGCCGGGAAATAGCAGATGAATTCATGCACCTTCCATCATTTTTATCCTGAAAAGGGTATAGCCCGATCTCATTAGGTCTGGGAAGCAAGGTTGGCCTTGGTTAGTATTTGTGTGGGAGACCACCAAGGCAGTCCTAGGTTGCTATGCAGAGGCAAGCAATGGCAAACCACCTCTGTTTGTATGTCCTGACCTGTATGACCCAGGCTAAAATGATCTTGGCAGAGGTTGGAAGCTGAGTAGCCCCAGCCCTGGTTAGTACATAGATGGAAGACCACCAAGGAAGTCCAGGGTTGCTTTCCAGACACAGCCAATGGCAGGGCTCCTGTAAACCTCTCTTGCCTTGAAGACCCTACAGCAGCCATTCTCAACCAGGGTTCCGTGGTAGTACCCTGGGGTGCCGTGAGCATGTCCCAGGGGTACCACGGCAACACTACCACCCCACCTCATTTTTGTGGTGTCTCCCACCGGCGCCAGCAAGGACATGGAGCTGACCCATGGGGCAGGGCCTGCCACAAGGTCAGTAGCCAACCCCACCCCCTGTGCTTCCCTTCACCCTGGGAGGGGAAGGTGGGGGGTGTGGCAAGCAGGGGCAATGGGAGGGGACGGTGGAGGGTGGCGGCAGGGGTACCGTGAGATATGAAGAGTGAGGTCAAGGGTACCCTGACCTCAAAAAGGTTGGGAAACACTGCCCTACAGGGTTACCATAATTAGCCTCAGCTTGAAAGAAACTGCTCACAAGTCAAAAGGGATCCCCCCTCTTCTTGACCATTTCCTGGAGTAGGAGGTCTTCTTCCCGGTGGACCAGGGAGGTCTTCATCTACAACCCAGGCTGAAAGCCAGAATGTAGAAGAAGACACAAACGATTCGTCTCGTCTCGAAATACCTGAAGTTGGACCGCCGGTGAGCGTTCCGAGCCTCGCCCAAGAATGGCATGTGGTAATGATTTAAAGCAGACAGCTCTAATGAGGGCTCTTTAATCATGGCCTCGCCACAGGTTCTTATGAAGTCAAACTTAATCCTCTGTCTTAATGAGACATTCGCTGTCTCTGTCACCGGTTGGGTCACCCCCTCCCCACCTGCGGCATAGTGAACAGGCCAGGGCATGCCGAATTGGCGTGTGAAATTGCTTGCCCTCACCTTTCCAAACATTCTGCTCACGTCGTTGGGCCTGAGGAGAAGAAAATCCTAGTCAATGGCCCTTTCCCCACAAACCTTTTAAAATTCTTCTGGACAAGAAATAAAACATTTCCTTCGTGGAGTTCCGCATGGCTTTTACCCAAAACGTCTGATTTGCAGCCTGAAGACATTTGAAATGATCCCCTTTTTAAAACGATTCTCCAGTTGAAACGTTTTGAAAACATCTTCAGTTGCTGTGTGATCTCTTGGCTACGTTTCCCATGCTGCTCTGCTTTCTCTGAACTTCTGACATGTCCCGGGACTATTCGACAGTGAGACTCTGTATTCTTTTGATTTCTTTATTGTGAAACGGCATCAGGAATAAGCATTTAGACTTCTATTGCCAGAAATAAGCATGGCCTCTCTTGGGGTCCAAGCAATCTACATTCCACACAACTGACAGAGCTTCAACAGCAGGTGAGCTAATAAGGCATGGCCTGAGAAGCACAGCGGAAAAACAGAAGCACGGCAGGAAGAGGGGATGAGAAGAGACAGGTTCCCACATCCCAGGCAGGAGACAGGAGACATGACAGGATCAAACAGGGGCTGATCATGACAACTTCCTCCTCGGTGCCATTTTCTGAGCTAACTCTGAATGTTTCTTTAGGCCACATAGGTGTCAAACTCGTGCCCCTCCAGATGTTATGGACTACAGTTCCCATCATCCCCCGCCAGCATCATGCTGGCAGGGGGTGATGGGGGCCTATGATCCACTAACATCTGGAGAACTCTGGACGAGTTAACCCACCTAATACTATGATGGCCAGGGGGCTGATGGGAATTGTAGTTCATGGACAATCTGGAGATCTGCAGGTTGCAGACCCCTGGTGTAGGCCATCACTGAAGGCTATAAAAAGCCATTTCCCCAGAAGAAGGGTGGACTTTATGGCATTGGAAGGTGGACTTTGGAGGGTGGACTTTACGGCATTGGAGGGTGGACTTTATGGCATTGGAGGGTGGACTTTATGGCATTGGAGGGTGGACTTTGGAGGGTGGACTTTATGGCATTGGAGGGTGGACTTTATGGCATTGGAGGGTGGACTTTATGGCATTGTGTCCTGTTGAGGTCCCTCCCCTCCCCAAGCCCCACCCTCCTCAGGCTCCACCCCCCAAATCTCCAGCTTTGACACCCCAGAAGCTGTGGCCGTAATTGCAATATGTAAACAATATGTGAATAATACAGGGGCTCCTATAGATCTTTTGCAGTAATGCTGCTATTTTCTTACGCACAAGGAGGCATTGTTTCATTGGCTAAGAGCTCCTTGCGGTGGAAGGAAATGCCAGCTAGAGTTGCCAACTCTGATGGAGAAATTCCTGTAGATTTGGGAGGTGTCCCTGGGGAAGGTGGAATTTGGGGAGCAGAGGCCATTTAGCAGGATGGATTAGCAATCAGACTCCTACGTGCTGTGGCGGTTAAGAGCAGGTGGATTCTAATCTGCAGAACTCGGTTTAATTCCCCGCTCCTCCACCTGAGTGGCGGAGGCTTATCTGGTGAACCAGATGTGTTTCTGCACTCCTACATCCCTGCTGGGTGACCTTGGGCTAGCCACAGTTCTTTTCCAACTCTCTCAGCCCCACCTACCTCACAAGGTGTCTGTTATGGGGGAGAGGAAGGGAAAGGAGCTTGTAACCTCCCTTGAATCTCCTTAGGGACAGCTTTAAAAAGGGCTTGGACAGATTGATGGAGGAGAAGTCGATCTATGGCTACCAATCTTGATCCTCCTTGATCTCAGATTGCAAATGCCTTAGCAGACCAGGTGCTCAGGAGCAGCAGCAGCAGAAGGCCATTGCTTTCACCTCCTGCAAGTGAGCTCCCAAAGGCACCTGGTGGGCCACTGCGAGTAGCAGAGTGCTGGACTAGATGGACTCTGGTCTGATCCAGCAGGCTCGTTCTTATGTTCTTATGTTCTTACAGGAGAGAAAGGTGGGGTATTATTTATTTATTCTTTCAATTTAATCGCCCTCCCCTGAAGGAGGAGGAATTAATCCAAACTCCTCCTCCTCGTTGTCTTCTTCTTCTTCTTCTTCTTCTTCTTCTTCTTCTTCTTCTTCTTCTTCTTCTTCTTCTTCTTCTTCTTCTTCTTCTTCTTCTTCTTCTTCTTCTTCTTCTTCTTCTTCTTCTTCTTCCTTCTCCTCCTCCTCCTCCTCCTCCTCCTCCTCCTCCTTCTTCTTTTTCTTCTTCTTCTTTCTTCTTCTTCTTCTCCTCCTCCTCCCTCCTCCTCCTCCTCCTCCTCCTCCTCCTCCTCCTCCTCTTCTTCTTCTTCTTCTTCTTCTTCTTCTTCTTCTTCTTCTTCTTCTTCTTCTTCTTCTTCTTCTTCTTCTTCTTCTTCCTCCTGCTCCTCCAAGGATATGGATCTCACTCTCTGGAAATCAGTTGTAATTCCAGGAGCTCTACAGGATCTGCCTACAGGTTGGCATCGTCACCCAGCCCAAGTACAACAGATCGATGAGACCGTAGAGTCCCTACCAAACAAACTTCAGTCCCCCCTGTAAACCACTTGAAAAGTGCCAAAGAATGTCTGTCAGTCTTCCAAACAACTTCACGGCCTCTTTGTTTCCCTAAGCCCTTCACTCAGACATGGATCTTCTTTAATCCCTCTCTTTTTTTTTCAGATTAAAAAAGAGAGAGTCTTTTACTACTCTTTGCTGCCACTTAAATTTGGGCGAGAGCCACGACATTGCGCGTTCCATGCATCCATGAAAGTTCTGTTTTCCATCTGGCCTTACAGCTGGCCCTCCCTCCCTCCCTCCCTCCCTGGTTCAGTCAGTTGTATAACACCCCTGGATCTTGGCCCAGAAAAAGTGTGGTTTCTGGATGAAAAAAAAAAAGGAGAAAGGATTTACACTCACGCACGCATGTGTAAACGGCGATGCCCGCCAATGCCGCCGAAATGTAGGTGGGCAAAACCAGCCGGCTGGTTCCTGGTTGAGTATTTCCAAAATGAATTGACAGCGCGTGTGTGTAAATGTATGTTTTGTGTTTGTGTATTCTGCGTCACTCTCTCGGATTCCTAATAGCGACAGAGAAAGGGAACAGCCACACTCCCTTAGTTGCTAATGCCCCTTTGTAGAAATAAAGGGTCTCACCTGGAGGGCCAGAAACCAACATTTCAAAAAGAAGGCAGGTTAGATTTTTGTTTTGTTTTTTTCTGCTTCCATAAAGGACTTAAGAGGGAAGTTCTTTTCAAAGCAAGAGAGAAGAAGAAGAAGAAGAAGAAGAAAAAAAAAAAGAAAGAAAAAAAAGAAGAAGAAAGAAAGCAACGGCAGCAGAAAGACGGAACGGCATTTCGGCGGCGGCGGCGGCTGAGCCCAATGACTGCTTGATGACCGTGGCAGTGAAACGACGAGGAGGTTTGGACCTTTATCCCCTTTTCTCTCCTGCAGGAGACTCAAGAGAACACACTCTCCTTGCCCTTCCCCCTCACAGCGAAACACCTGTGAGGTGGGTGGGAGCTGAAAACTCGAAGAACTGTGAATAGCCCCAAGGTGCGCCCAGCTGAGAGGCGTGTGTGGGAGTGCACAGGCTGAAATCTGAATTCCCCAGATAAAGCCTCCCACAGCTCAGGCCGGCAGAGCTGGGAATCAGAACCCAGTTCCTCCAGGTTAGATGCTTGCAGGCTCTTAACCTCCTCACGACACTGCTGCTCACGAGGTGTAGTGGTTAAGAGCAGGTGGACTCTAATCTGGAGAACTGGGTTTGATTCCCCACTCCTCCACCTGAGTGTTGGAGGCTTATCTGGTGAATCAGATGTGTTCCTGCACTCCTACATTCCTGCTGGGTGACCTTGGGCTTGTCACGGTTCTTTCAGAACTCTCTTCACCCCACCTGCCTCACAAGGTGGTGTCTGGGAGAGAGGAGGGGAAGGAAGCTATAGCTTCTGCTTGAGTCTCCTTGCAGTAAGTGCTTAGGGGGGGATACTTGTGGGGGGGAGGATCGTTGGAAGATTCTCCGGTGGGGGGGATTCTCGGATGTGTGGTTCGCAAGGAAACAGCGTTTCCTGCATGAACCTTGCTGCATCCTGACGCCGGGATCGCAGCAATCCCAGATGGCCCCTGCACCCAGCATGCAAATGTTGACACGCAAGTAACACAAATTCATTTAACCCCTTTGCATTGCCTGTGCCGAAGGGGCCATGCTTTCTCTTTCTTCTTTTTTGCTGCTATTTCTATTAAAGTTCCTCTAAGAAAGACTTTGGTTGGCCTCCCAAACAGTTGTGGACGTAGTTACTTTTGTTGTGTTAATCCTGACAAATTCCATCAGATTGCCTGTGCACTTCTGCACTACGTTTTGTAGGGAAAGCCCAAATTCTTATGCCAAAGTATCAGTGCCTTAACCAGTGGTGGGATCCAAAAATTTTAGTAACAGGTTCCCATGGTGGTGGGATTCAAACTGTGGCATAAGCCAGCGAAGTCGGGGCGCTGGGGGGCGGGGCATGACAGGGGGGCAGGGGCATTTGCTGGGGCGGGGCTGTGGCAAGGGCAGCAGCCACTCTTTGCTGGAGCCTCCTTAGGCGGGAAAGCATGAATGCCTGCACTTGAAGCATGAGGCTGCCACGCGCAGCCGGTGCACCCTCACTGCTAGACTGCTTCAGAGTTCTCTTGGCGCTACTGCTGAGAGGAGGGGGTGTAACTAAGGAGCAAAATCCGCGATGGCAAAATCATAGTCTAGTAACCCCCTCTAGGCACACACAAATAATTAGTAACCTACTCTCGGGAACCCGTGAGAACCTGCTGGATCCCACCTCTGGCCTTAACTTACCATTTCTAGATCATCTTCTGCCTCCATCATTCTGGGCCAGCGTACCCTTCACTGATTTAAAATCCAAGAAAAGTGTTTGTTGTTTGAACTAACGATACAGTCAGATTCGAGTCCAGTAGTGACTTAGAGATGGACAAGATTTTAGGGGGAGTATGACCTTTCAAGAGTCAAAGTTCCCTTCATCAGATACAAGTTGGAATGGATATCCCTGAGAGAGCCAGCGTGGTGTAGTGGTTAAGAGCAGGTGGACTCTAATGTGGAGAACCAGGTTTGATTCCCCACTCCTCCGCCTGAGCAACAGACTCTTAGCTGGTGAATTGGGTTTGATTCCCTCGCTCCTTAATATGTAGAAGAAGAGTTTGGATTTATATCCCGCCTTTCTCTCCTGTAGGAGACTCAAAGGGGCTTACAATCTCCTTGCCCTTCCCCCCTCACAACAAACACCCTGCTAGGTGACCTTGGGCAAGTCCCAGTTTTCTCCAGGTGAAAGAAAAGAGATTCCACCTAAACATCAGGAAGAAATTCCTGACAGTAAGGGCTGTTGGACAGTGGAATAATGCACTACCTCGGAGTGTGGTGGGGTCTCCTTCTTTGGAGGGAAGAAGAAGAAGAAGAAGAAGAAGAAGAAGAAGAAGAAGAAGAAGAAGAAGAAGAAGAAGAAGAAGAAGAAGAAGAAGAAGAGAGAGAGAAGAAAGAAAAAGAAATTCTTCTTCTTTAACAACAACAACAACAACAACAACAACAAACAACAACAAGGGGAGGGGGAGGGGGAGGGGGAGTAGTTTGGATTTATATCCCCCCTTTCTCTCCTGCAGGAGACTCAAAGGGGCTGACAATCTCCTTGCCCTTCCCCCTCACAACAAACACCCTGTGGTGAGGGTGGGAGCTAGAGAGTGCTCGAGAGTTGTGACTTGCTTAAGGTCCACCCAGCTGGCATGTGTGGGAGTGCACAGGCTAATCTGAATTCCCCAGATAAGCCTCCCCAGCTCAGGCGGCAGAGCGGAGAATCAAACCCAGTTCCTCCACATTAGATACACGAGCTCTTAACCTCCTACGCCACTGCTGCTCCTATGATTCTATAACTCCTTAGCTCCAAGTTTGCAAAGTCTGCCTCGGAGGCCACAGTTCTGCGCAATTCTATCCCCTTTGAGGTGGCT